>NW_019384628.1:380591-416921 GCF_000671375.1 Centruroides sculpturatus
GTGCTTTTCCTTTGTTTAAGGGTATTTGGGCAGTTTATTCTCTGTTATATTCTCAAGTAAACAATACATACAAGTACAGTACAGTATTTTCTGAGGAAAAACGCATACTTATCCTTTTTTCTCCCCATTCCCGATAACCCGGCATTTTCACAAACTCGGCCACCCTTCGGTCCACATTAGGCCGAGTTTTCGAGGTTCTACTGTACTGTAATGTTGGAATAAATTAGATTAAATTATGAAATGTAATAATATATGATTAGTTTTATTTTTATACATGGTTCCTATCCACCTGGAAAGCCAGGAATTTTGATTAGTGTTTGGAAAAAGTCATGGAAAGTCAGGGAATTTGTTTCCTTGGTTGCCCTGTGGTACAATGCAACTTATGAGAAGGTAGTGCAGAATATTTTCAGGATCTAAAATTTCACCCAAACATACCCAAAATTTCCCCAAAATTATAACACAAAATATACAAGCATACAACAATATCAGTTGTTATTTTTAAATTTTAAAATACTTCTAGATTTCAAAACTTCTGTATTAATTGTGCAGTATTGTAAGTTTGAGAGAAAAATCTAATACTCTTAATAATCTAATGTTGCTAAAAATTTTTGAAGTATTTTAACTTCAAAAATTTTCACTTTCAGTTTGAGGGCAGGTGTTAATGAACTGATGAAAAAAAATGATAATAAAGAACCAAAAATGATAAATAACTTAATATTAATCCAAATGGTATTAACTGTCCACAAAAAACCTTTATCAGTGTTGTGTTCATTACAATATCCACTATGATGTACAGGGGCAAGACACTACTAATTTGAAGGTGGAGAGCATATATTTTAGGCATCAATTTGAGGACAGTTGTTAATGAACTGATGAAAAAAAATGATAATAAAGAACCAAAAATGATAAATAACTTAATATTAATCCAAATGGTATTGTGAGAGCCCAAACTTGACAAATAAATTTAAAATTTTTTTCAAAAGAAAAAATCATAAAAGATATCATTAAAACTTTTCCCACAGATTTGCTTCCTTGTTTAAGGTAATTGGTTCTGGGTGACACATTCAATGTGTCACCCAGAACCAATGATTGAAATTTAGCTATTGGCCCTGATGTATAATAATTCCTAATAAGGTCGTGGAAAAAACCCACAAAGGATCTTCTGATGGAAAGAAGGGGATCGATGACAATCGTCGTTTGCCGTCATTGATAGCTTGAGCAGTTTTCAAAAGGAATCGGCGAGCCCTTTTGAACACTGCTCAAGCTATCGCCCATTCTCTGCCATTCTCAAAACATCAAAAGACTTTCATTCTTTTTGATTCATTGAAGATTCTTTTGAACCTTGTGGACCAGGAGTACATTGATCTGCCGATTCTGATAAGAGATCAACAAAGAGATTACTAAGGTATTGATATTTACCAACATACAAACAATTGTAAACTCTCTCTCTCTTGCGGGCAGGGACCCATAATATTAATGATAAGGGTTAGTTTTTTCTATAATTGTTATACAAAATTAGCACCAACTAAGCATCTTAACCAACTTCTGTATATTATTGCTATGTAAATAAATGGTTATTGTGAATTGTTAAATTTGTAGTAGTATACACTTCTTCCAGTCATCTCTCAGGCCATCTCCATCTTGAGTCCAAGCGCCTACAAATACGACCGCTTATGCAAATATGAAATTACTGGCCATCAAGGTTTCGGTGTCTGTTTTTAAAGACACAGTGGTGTCAGTCCTGATGAACTAGTCATCGCAATGTGGTGGCGACCTTTTGGTCCTGTGGTGCTGAAGCATAGGGCACTTCGTGCATTGTCACTATGCATTGTGCATAGTTTATCATTTATCATTTTTAATAATTTTGATCACATAACAAAACAATTTCTGATTTTTGAAACTTTTTTCTAGTTTATTAATATTTTGTAAAGTTTGGAAAATTTATTAGGGGAGAAATGTAATAAATTTATACTTTTGTACATAGATTATACAGAACTTTTTAATAATAATTAATGATTTTTTTTCAAAGCCATGAAGTTTTACAGTTATGAATTAATAACAGGATAAATTATTTTTATTTAATAAAACATTTTAGTTTTATGTAGAAAAGAAATGCTTTAATTCTGTCTTTCTTATTTTAATTTTACTAATTTGTCGATTATAAAAAATATATAGCTGTTAATTAGAAAAAATAACCAGCTAAAAAATTGGAGATGGAAATTAAAAACAAAAATTTAAATAGGAACCCTGTTTATAGTTAAGATTTTAAGTAAAATTATGAGTGAAATGTATATATGAGAATGCTAATGTCTGTTTTTAATATATATGATTTAATAGTTAGATGATGATAATTTTCTATAGGCTAGATCAGTGGTTCCCAACCTTTTTTCATTAGCGTACCCCGTGACATGTCATATCTCTAGATTGTACCCCATGACATGTCATATCTCTAGATTGTACCCCTCATTTAAGAAATTTAGTGAGTAAGCGTTATTGTTAATTTTACATATTGTAACTTTAAATTAAAGAAAAAAAACCTANTGCAATTTTTTAATTTAAAATTTAGTATTTACACAATGGATTTAATGTATTATATATGTTTTATTTTCTGTATTATATACAGTATTAAATAGAAGGTAGCAGCTGACAACATCAAAAACATTTATATTAAGTGTTGGTCTGTCTTCTATTTCAGAAGAATAAATAAAGAAAAAGATTAAGATACATATTTTGATATTGCGAATTATAATCGATTTTAAATAAATAATGTTGTTATTATTTATAAAATTTTTGAAAAAATTATCTCTGGGTGAGCATGTGAAATTAAGGGGTGTCTTACATTCAATGATGTCTTACATTTGAGTAAATACAGTAGTTAAGTTTCAGACCATTCATTTTCATATATACTAAACTAAATTTTTCTTTTTGGTGATTAAATCTCTATTTAAGTAAAAACACTTTCTCAATGTTAACTGAAATCATATATATTTTATATGAAAAACTTAGAAAATAATGAACATTTAATTCAAATATATGACTAACTACATTTCATCTTCTATGTTACTGACCCAGTATATCGGACTTTGGATGTGAATTATAATAAAATGAAAATACTAAATATTGGAAAACCTTTTTATAAGCATAAAAAATATAAAGTGTTTAGTTAATTTTTTCTTTAAAAAAACTGTAATCCATAAAAAAATTTTCAATACAGGGTTTACATATTCACAGCATGATTTAAAGGGAGAGCTGTGATTACAATGTATAAATTTTGAAAAATAAAATAAAAATTTAGTATTAGTAAATTCAGTAATTAGTAGATATTTTTATTAAAATTATTAAGTGAAAATATGTTAAATACAAGCAGTACTAAATCCAAAATAATTAGGGTTTAGGTTTAGCTTTTAGATTAGTCAATAAATAAATCTAAATGCCAGAATAGGATTAAACAAATTATTAATTAAATTATAGGATTTGGTCAAAAGATGGGCAAGTAAACTATCATTTTGTGCTAAGATTAATAATTAGAAATTGATTTTGAATTTTAATTAATAATTTTGAAATTTCTATTATGTATTTATATTTAATATGTACAGTTCTATACATGATGCTAAAGTTGGCTGAGAGCCATGGATGTAAGTGGGCTGATGACAATTAATTTATAGGATTTTGTGATCTAAGTTAATACAGATTTGCAAATGAAGATTGAACAGAAGTCTATATAACATAACTGTTAATGAATCTGTCTCAGAAGTTGCAGATTTGAATCTCACTTTGAGCTGATTTGTTCAGAAGTTTTACATTCTGGAAGAAAAATTGGTCTGGATTAGTTATCTGTTGGTATGGTTAACATATCTATATCTTGAATGCTTATCAGAATATACAGTAATTCATTAAAAGAATTATCACTGTACTTTTAACATTACTTGCAGTTTATAAATTAGTAGAAGTATTATACATTTGGAAAAGACGACTGAATATTTAGCATAATTGACAAATCTTTAATGGGTTAGTGACTTGAAAATGAGATTAATACTCTTAAGATTCTCAGTACAAATACTCATTTTGGATTTGAGTGGATATCATAAAGTTCTATTATTGTACAGAATATGCTTTTCAAAATGTTCAAATGAAGATCATTTCTTTACTAGAACATTTTGTTGTTTTTTTTTGTATGAATATGAAGAAGGAACTCTAATAGTTTCAAAAAAAAGAAAAAACTTTAATTAAAATAAATTTTTAGACTTGTGGAAACTATTAACTATGATTATTTAAGTGAAATAGTTAAAAATGGAATTGAATTAATTACAATGGATTTATTTAAAATAAAAAAAATGTAATAAAATATTTGATCTTGAAATAACAATCTTCAATAGAAGTTTTAGATAGTCTTAAACAGTTTTAAATACTTCAATAAATTATAAACAAGTGCAAGTTACGGGAAATGTCATTTTTTCTTTATAAGAAGTCATTGAAGAAAAAATTGTAGAAAATGCAATGCCATGCATACGCATGTATCAATTACTTATAATTCTGATTTAAAATTATATACAGCCTGGTTTTTAAAATCTACTCTCAAAGTTCAAAAATGTTTTCTGTTTCTAATAAAGTATTTGTACTTTTACAAAGAAAAATTTGATTATCTGTCAATGAAAATTTTTTGACTAATTAGAATTTGGTCATACCAACAGTTTTTCTAATATTTTTTTTGTATTTAATCACAATGTAAAATAAAATTGATTTTTAAGCATTTTAATATTTGACCAATTAAGTATTGAATGTTTAGCAATAAAAATAATTTTGATAAATGTGAATATGAGTAAGAGTTATTAATGTAAATAATTTATAAAAAATGTTAATATTTTTAATTGATATGTTATTTTATTAAATATAAATTATTATGGTTTATTTTTTTTAAATTCATTTTACAAAAAATTTTCAGTTTTCAACCTTGAAGAGGAAATAATATTAATACAGTATGAGAAGGACACTCAATTGTTCCAGATTAACATTGCTATGGTCTAATGCATCCTGTTTATATTTGACAAGATTTCTGTATTGTATGATGTACAACTAATGTAACAGTGTGATTGATATTGTGTAGCAAATGCATGTTCTAGTCAATAATCAGAAGAAAAGTTTTTGTTCTTTTACTTTTTCATACTTTTATGAATTTATTGTTTAGTTTCTGTTGTACTGTACACTACAATCAATTTGAGCTTGTTAGGAATTATACTTGATATTTTACCAAAGTTGTTTTTAAAATAAATACTTTAAATATTGAATGTATTATTCAAAACTATTGCCTTGGAACATTGTTGATAAAATAAACTTGAATATTTGAGCATTTTTTACTTATTATAGTTGTTTAATTATAATATACAGTACTGTATTAAGTATTGGGCAGATATTTCAGAATAATATGATAAAGAATATAATCTTCTTTCCTGTGTTTAAAAAAAAATATATGATTTTATTGGGTTGTTCGGAAAGTTTGTAGCAATTTTTGATAGCCGACAGTTGAGACACTGATTGACGTGAAAATGATTATAATTGTACAAACCAATGAATATTATGATAAATGACATTGAGAAACTCAATGTCATTTATCATAATATTTCAATAACAGTGAGAAACACTGTTAACAAAAAAATCGTTAAAATTATTCAAATATCGTTTAATTTGTCTCATTGCAAAAATGGATGCAACAACATGCATTATCGACACTTGTTTCTTTTTTTTTATTGTAAAGGCAAAAATGCTATACAAACAGCAAAAAAGATAGGTGATGTTGTGGTGGGAGTGCTGTAGCAGAATCAACTGTTTGAAAGTGGTTTGCAAAATTTAAAACAGGTAATTTCAGCCTTGAAAATGCTCCCCACTCAGGAAGACCTCACATTATTAAAGAGGACCAGATCAAAGCATTATTGGATGAAAACCCTCATTACACAACTCGAGAGATTGCAGACAGTGAAGTCATCAAACAGTACCATATTTCAACATCTAAAGAAGCTCGGATACTGACTCGTTACGACATTTGGATACCTCACAACTTAACAGAAAAGAACTTACTGGATTGCATCTCTATTTGTGATTCACTTGAAAGATGAAATAAAAATGACCCTTTTCTGAAGCATTTAGTGACAGGTGATGAAAAGCGGATCATTTATAACATCAGCCAAAAATGATCATGGGGTAAGAAAAATGAACAGCTATTAGAAACTCCAAAGTCCAGTCTTAATCCAAAGAAGGTCATGCTCATCATCTGGTGGGATTGGAAAGGAATCCTGTACTACAAGCTGCTTCCACATAATCAAATAATTGATTCTGATAAGTATTGTTCCCAATTGGATAAACTGAACATGGCAATTAAAGAAAAACATCCGGAACTGGCCAATAGAAAAGGAATTGTGTTTCACCAAGATAATGCCAGACTGCACATGTCTTTATGAACGCACCAAAAATTATTGGAACTAGGCTGGAATGTTTTGCCTCACCCCCCATAATACTCACCCGATCTTGCCCCATTGGACTACCATTTGTTTCATTCTATGCAAAATTCCCTTCATGATAAAAACTTTGACACTTTGGAAGCTTGCAAAAACCATGTGGATCAGTTTTTCGCAGGAAAAACTGGAAAGTTTTACAAAGAGGGTATGATGAAGCTCCCCATAGATGGCAACACGTCATTAAAAACAATGGCACATATGTAATGGAATAAAAGTATATTTTTAGTTTTAAAAGTTTTTTTATTTCTCTTAAAAATTTCTAGGAACTTTCCAAACAAACCAATAATTTGTACTTCATTGCCTCTTGTTCTCGTAATTGCTATGAGTAAGCATACAATTGCTTGAGCGAATGAATTGTACAGGAACATAATTAAGATGAATATACAGGCTTTTATTGATTCCTGAGGAATCAATGGATATATAGGCCTTTATTGCTTATATATAATCAATAGATTTCCCAATACCCATTGATTCATTCTCTCAAGCAATTGTGTGCTTAATCATATAATTTTAATGTATTTATTTAATAAAAATACATAAAATTGTCATTTTATCTGCTAGTTGTTTGATATTAAATTGCTATAAAAAATAAAAGATATACATTTATATATGTTGTATGTAATGATATAAAAAACTTCACTAGTGCAAATAAGTTGGGATTATTAATTTTTTTCTTTATTTTAGTGCAGAAGTGTATTGCTAGGATAGTCCAAGCAAAATGATATGAATTAGTTAAATTTTAGCACGAGCCTGTTAGACTGAAGTGCTGCAGGCATTGATAACAAGCTGAATAAATATAAACATGACATAAAATGAACAAGTTAATGATGATCAAAATATAAGTATGTTATGTACTGTGTAGGTATATCAGTTCTGTATGGATGGCTGAATAATAGAACCCAGCATTGTTAGAAGATTCTTGTTATCAGATGTTTTCATTAATTTCAGAAGAATAAAAAATTTTATATTTTCAAGCATAATGATTGCTTTTAGAAAGTGAATAATATTTTTACAAGATTGATGAGATCAACTTATGAAAAATTATGCACTATTAAAAAAATATTTATTTATTTATTTCCCATAATGAGATAGAATGATCCTATCTACTGTTTTTTCTGAATAATAATTTGCCCTATATTTTGATTAGCCATATGTTAATGACTAATTAAGTTTTGCAATATAAGAAAATTTGTGATGAATATTGGAAATTCAACAATTTAAGAAATCTTTCTTAAGTAAATAAATAAAAAAATTTAAAACATGTTAAAAAAATTATTATGCAAATTTTTTGTTTAAAGCTCATAATGCTAGCAGATTTTTTTGTAAGTAATATCAACTTCTTAGTCAATAACATCACTGTTGAAATTGTCTACCAATGAAGATTGATAAAATTGTGAATTGTTATCTTTGAAAAAGATCACATGACAGAATATGTTTTTTTTGAATAAGATTTTCTAATTTTTGTGAACTTGAAACATAGTATTTTACTATGATTATTATAGGTCATTTGTTGTTTTAATTAGAAAAAATTTACCACAGACTGATTGTTGTGTTTCATTGGCAGTTTGTAATATGTAATAACTTAATGCTTTCAATATGTGTATTTTATTTAAGATAAAGTGTTAAAAGATGTGTTTATACTTTATATTTTTAATATTCTATTTTTCTGTAACTGATGATCATTTAAAACGATTGAAAATGCTTTTATTATATTAAATTTTTGCTGGATTGACAAAGGTGTAATTTTTAACCTTTTCTTTATCCAGTATATAGTTTATTACATATTTGAAGACGTTATTAAAATTATATTTATAGAATTAATTTTCATATGAAATGTTTTGTTTGTGTTCTTAAACCTAAATTTTGTATATTTAGAACTAATTTGATAAATGTCAGTCATATACTGTACAAGAAAGTTTAAAATTATACTTTTTGGACGGATCTTATATAATCAGTTGTTTAATGTTAAAAATAAACTAGGAAATGAAAATAGTACAACTGTAAGAATATATTTCTTGACATTTTTTATTTTGATAAAACCTAATTTTGATAGTTAATAAAATTTATCATATTAACTCTGTTTTTGATTAAGTGATATATTTGTATTCTGATTTATAATTATAATGAAAATATGTATTATAAATTAGATTATTTATTTTTATTTATTACTATTAATTATTATTGATGCTTTTCACACTGTGGCACTAAGATGACCTTTCAATCAAGCACATTGTGGGTTCAGCCAGTCACAGAGTTGGGACAGGACCAGACTTATCTGGGATTGACCATCATCTGAAAAATTCCTGAGCCACGTTAACTGCTTAACCATCTGGTTATCTAGTTATTTGTGTTGTCAATACATTGCACTTCATTTTATGATAGGACAGAAAAACTTCTGCTTTAATGCAATCAGAATGTTGTTTTTTATACTTATTCTGTATTAGAGTTCAAACATTTTTCTTGATTTGTACTACATACAATTGCAGGCAACCTTCATTTTATGCCAGTTTGATTTATATCAATTGACAATAATTTTCCCCATAAGTGTCTAAAAATTTATTTCCACAATGTATAGAATAGTTTTTTGCAACTGCTAAATGCAGATATTTCTTTGTGTGTTGATATTGCTACTAGAACTAAGTATATTGTAGTTATTATAATACTAATAGCAACTTTTCTTTAATAGTGATTCTAAGCCATGGTTTCCCAACCTATGGGTCACAACCCAGAAGGGGGTTGCGACAGGTTTTCTGTGGGGTTGCCAACTTATACAGTAAACTAAAAAAAAAAAAATATTCACTATAATGCAATTTCTATTTTTAATGGTGTCTTGAAGTTTGAATAATTTCATTTATTTTTTTTAATTAAAATAAGTGTAATCTAGGTACGCTATTCTGTCACATTTGGTTGAAACGTGTTGAGAGCTTGAGAGGAATAAATTAAATGTTGAGAATGACATGTGGTTGGCGTTAACAAAAACTCACCTGCGAATTTTGAGGCTGGTTAATAACATGCAATTTCAACCATCACACTAAATTAATTATTAAACATAATTTAAAATAAAATTGTACTAAAAAAACTAATTTCATTGTTTTTTTTAATTACCTTATTAAAAATGCCTTTTTCAATTGTATCGGGGTCACAGGTCACTTGGCTTTTATAAAAAGGGGTCGCCACCTGAAAAAGATTGGAAACTGTTGTTTTAAGCAATTTGTTTATTATTCTAAAGTGTATTTTGCTCACACAGTATTTCACTATTTTAAAGTGATTGTGTAACAATAAGAATAGAAAAATATCATCAAATAAAAGGAAATTAGGGAATCCAAATGTCTAAGTCTGTATTGTGAAATGGACTCTGATTGGACTTGAAGTGACTTTGTAAGGAGGAAAGAAAAACACAGCAAACGACTTTGGATTCATATTTTATGAAGATGCATGATCCTCAGTTTAGTCATCAATTGCAGAAATAAAGTTTTGTCAGTGGTACTGCTGTACAAGATCAAAGCAGTAGCTGTATAAAACTCTCAATGTCAATTTTGGCTATAAATAAGTAGATTATAATTTCTCTGTTATTATTTATTTTGTATTAATAGATTTCAGCATTAAACATGTTTTTTCTATATATATATTCATTATGATTGCATGGAATGTCTCTATTTATTCCACTATAAAATAGATTTTTTTGTGACAATTTTGTTACATTATTTCCTCCAGGAATGCATTACTAGCATAAAATGAGAGCAGTCTGTATAAGATACTAATTTACTAATAATAATAAATTATCATTTGGCTCAGTTTACTTTTGATTATCGAGAATGTTTAAATCTCTCAATTTTTATTTATTCCTTTCTTTTCCTAATGCCAAACTTCAAAGTGTTTGGGACTGGGTATAAGCAGCGGTGATATTCAAAATATTTAACAAAGTTTGCTAACAGAAAATTTTTCCTTAACAATTTTTTTTTCGCTCAAATGGTGCATTAGCAACATTAGCGCAAAAACTGATCTTAAGATACCCCTATAAATAAAAAAGATGCGTTCGCAAAATTAAGTCAGTTAAAATTTAACATTTTTTATGCCAGAACTATATATATATATAAATATATATATATATATAATAAAAAAGAGTGTTCAAAATGGTTTATTTTGTACATATTTTATTACAACACGTGTTCCGCAGCCATCTTGTATTTTCTCTCGTGTGTGGGATTATGGGATCTCTCTTATGCTGGATCTAGTTTCAAGAACTCTCGAGTCGATCGCGATTGAACCTCGTTTCAGTCGAGATTGAAACGGTCGAGGGAGGTCGCACCAAGGCGAACGGGGTATAAGGCTCTAGTTTAGTAGTGTTACAGAGTATAATACATATATTTTAATATATTTTTTAAAAGAAACAAAACCACTGAGAAATGTTACATGTGTTTAACAAGGTTTGGAAAACTTTGAAAATGTTAACAATGGATTCAGCCGAACCTGTGCGAACCCGCTGAATATCACCACTGAGTATAAGATTGTTGTATCAATGCAATAAAAAGTTATTTTTTAACAAAACCAAATAGTTTTTTTAATTTGAGAAATGTTTTTGGATTCTTCAATAGACCCAAAACTTCAATTCCAAACTTTAGAAAACAAAAATAAAAAATGAATACAAGAGTTTTTGTTTTTAAAGTTTGGAACTCAAGCTGGTCTCTTCAGTAGTCTCAAAAACATTTCTCAAATTAAAAAACTATTTGATTTTTTAAAAAAGTGCTGTCTTATTGCATGGTACAACAATATTATATGTACCAATGTTACACGTAATGTTTTTTCTGAATAATAATTTGCCCTATATTTTGATTAGCCATATGTTAATGACTAATTAAGTTTTGCAATATAAGAAAATTTGTGATGAATATTGGAAATTCAACAATTTAAGAAATCTTTCTTAAGTAAATAAATAAAAAAATTTAAAACATGTTAAAAAAATTATTATGCAAATTTTTTGTTTAAAGCTCATAATGCTAGCAGATTTTTTTGTAAGTAATATCAACTTCTTAGTCAATAACATCACTGTTGAAATTGTCTACCAATGAAGATTGATAAAATTGTGAATTGTTATCTTTGAAAAAGATCACATGACAGAATATGTTTTTTTTGAATAAGATTTTCTAATTTTTGTGAACTTGAAACATAGTATTTTACTATGATTATTATAGGTCATTTGTTGTTTTAATTAGAAAAAATTTACCACAGACTGATTGTTGTGTTTCATTGGCAGTTTGTAATATGTAATAACTTAATGCTTTCAATATGTGTATTTTATTTAAGATAAAGTGTTAAAAGATGTGTTTATACTTTATATTTTTAATATTCTATTTTTCTGTAACTGATGATCATTTAAAACGATTGAAAATGCTTTTATTATATTAAATTTTTGCTGGATTGACAAAGGTGTAATTTTTAACCTTTTCTTTATCCAGTATATAGTTTATTACATATTTGAAGACGTTATTAAAATTATATTTATAGAATTAATTTTCATATGAAATGTTTTGTTTGTGTTCTTAAACCTAAATTTTGTATATTTAGAACTAATTTGATAAATGTCAGTCATATACTGTACAAGAAAGTTTAAAATTATACTTTTTGGACGGATCTTATATAATCAGTTGTTTAATGTTAAAAATAAACTAGGAAATGAAAATAGTACAACTGTAAGAATATATTTCTTGACATTTTTTATTTTGATAAAACCTAATTTTGATAGTTAATAAAATTTATCATATTAACTCTGTTTTTGATTAAGTGATATATTTGTATTCTGATTTATAATTATAATGAAAATATGTATTATAAATTAGATTATTTATTTTTATTTATTACTATTAATTATTATTGATGCTTTTCACACTGTGGCACTAAGATGACCTTTCAATCAAGCACATTGTGGGTTCAGCCAGTCACAGAGTTGGGACAGGACCAGACTTATCTGGGATTGACCATCATCTGAAAAATTCCTGAGCCACGTTAACTGCTTAACCATCTGGTTATCTAGTTATTTGTGTTGTCAATACATTGCACTTCATTTTATGATAGGACAGAAAAACTTCTGCTTTAATGCAATCAGAATGTTGTTTTTTATACTTATTCTGTATTAGAGTTCAAACATTTTTCTTGATTTGTACTACATACAATTGCAGGCAACCTTCATTTTATGCCAGTTTGATTTATATCAATTGACAATAATTTTCCCCATAAGTGTCTAAAAATTTATTTCCACAATGTATAGAATAGTTTTTTGCAACTGCTAAATGCAGATATTTCTTTGTGTGTTGATATTGCTACTAGAACTAAGTATATTGTAGTTATTATAATACTAATAGCAACTTTTCTTTAATAGTGATTCTAAGCCATGGTTTCCCAACCTATGGGTCACAACCCAGAAGGGGGTTGCGACAGGTTTTCTGTGGGGTTGCCAACTTATACAGTAAACTAAAAAAAAAAAAATATTCACTATAATGCAATTTCTATTTTTAATGGTGTCTTGAAGTTTGAATAATTTCATTTATTTTTTTTAATTAAAATAAGTGTAATCTAGGTACGCTATTCTGTCACATTTGGTTGAAACGTGTTGAGAGCTTGAGAGGAATAAATTAAATGTTGAGAATGACATGTGGTTGGCGTTAACAAAAACTCACCTGCGAATTTTGAGGCTGGTTAATAACATGCAATTTCAACCATCACACTAAATTAATTATTAAACATAATTTAAAATAAAATTGTACTAAAAAAACTAATTTCATTGTTTTTTTTAATTACCTTATTAAAAATGCCTTTTTCAATTGTATCGGGGTCACAGGTCACTTGGCTTTTATAAAAAGGGGTCGCCACCTGAAAAAGATTGGAAACTGTTGTTTTAAGCAATTTGTTTATTATTCTAAAGTGTATTTTGCTCACACAGTATTTCACTATTTTAAAGTGATTGTGTAACAATAAGAATAGAAAAATATCATCAAATAAAAGGAAATTAGGGAATCCAAATGTCTAAGTCTGTATTGTGAAATGGACTCTGATTGGACTTGAAGTGACTTTGTAAGGAGGAAAGAAAAACACAGCAAACGACTTTGGATTCATATTTTATGAAGATGCATGATCCTCAGTTTAGTCATCAATTGCAGAAATAAAGTTTTGTCAGTGGTACTGCTGTACAAGATCAAAGCAGTAGCTGTATAAAACTCTCAATGTCAATTTTGGCTATAAATAAGTAGATTATAATTTCTCTGTTATTATTTATTTTGTATTAATAGATTTCAGCATTAAACATGTTTTTTCTATATATATATTCATTATGATTGCATGGAATGTCTCTATTTATTCCACTATAAAATAGATTTTTTTGTGACAATTTTGTTACATTATTTCCTCCAGGAATGCATTACTAGCATAAAATGAGAGCAGTCTGTATAAGATACTAATTTACTAATAATAATAAATTATCATTTGGCTCAGTTTACTTTTGATTATCGAGAATGTTTAAATCTCTCAATTTTTNTTTTTGTTGAGAAAGGTCTTTTAACAAGACCGAAAACGTTAGAAGTAATAAACTTCGGTTGCAAGATAAGGTGTATCAGTGAGTTTTTTGATATTATAGTATTCAGTCTCAAATGATTTGATTACACTGAATTTCCCAAAAACAATAACCCTTGTTAAAAGTAGACAAATAAAGATTTCCACACTCAAATCACAATCTGAGTCTTTATATGCTATGTTAATACGTATAAATATTGCTATGTTAATACATATAAATGTTACTATATTGCCAATGTTGTTTAATTGCTTTTTTCATGTAATGTTAATTAATATAAAATTAATAGTATGTACTAAATAATTTTAATAATTATACATAAGTGTAAAATTCCTTGATTTTAAAAAATAATTATTAAAACTATTGAAATAATTAGTCGTTTAAATGATATTCTTAAGTATAAAAAAGTATATAAGAAATTTGAAAGAAATTTGAATAGAATTTTAGAAATGAATTAATTTAAGGTAATTTTTAAATTTCAGTTGAAAACATTTAAAGTGAAAGCTCCCCATGAAACAGTTGAAGAACTTTCAAATGGCGTGGCCATGGCAGAAGTCTTAGCTCAGATGTAAGTAAATTTACTCCTTTTGTAAACTGTTTAAAAACTGTATCTATAAGATTTAACATGTCATGTTAAATTTTGTAGATATTTTCAAACAGTTACAGTTAATTCAAATGTACAGTACCATAAACAAAAATTTTATACTGATAATATTTAACATTAAAAAAAAAAAAAGAAATATTTTTTTCTATATGTGAATTCGTCCTGGCAAATTTTTTTAATATATTTATTTATTTATTTAATAATTGTGCTGGCCACTGCTAGAGGACTTTTTAACTCATTTACATTGGACGGCAAACATGTAGCCTCAAATAAAAGGTCTGTATCGCCGTAAATTTGTTATTGCCTCTACAAAGAGTGTGAAGGAACAAATGAAGAAGGACTCAATATATGTATAGTCCGAAAAGAAATATATTTAACATATATTTTAATATTTTTCTTGCAAAAGGTCTTAGGCTAAAAGTTTTTTAAAATTAATTTTTACATAATTATAGACAAGTCTATCTTTTTTATTATTTTTTAAAGCTATTCCTTGATTAAATCACTTTTTCATGGGAGAAGAAAACTTTTTTAAGTGAAAAATTTCAAAAAAAATTATTACAAATAAATTGTGGTTAAAGACTTTTCAGAAACACATTGTCTTTTGTTTATACAATATTTTTAATAGTTTTGAATGATCAATATTTAAGTGTAAAGATTTTTTAAAGTAAACTTTTAAGAATTTTGAATAAATTAGAATTCCTTAAAAATTGTTAAAATTCAGATTTTTTTTATTTATTAGAAAATTAAGGAATAAATATAATACTTCTAAAATAAGATTGAAAATATTATTATTGATTTTTTTTTTTATAAGAAGATAAAATAATTAAGGATTGCATTTTATAGGATTTATAAGAACTGAGGTCTTTCTTTCATAGAAGATTAATTTTAAGTTACTTTGTTTTTACAAATATTCTTTGATTTTATATTTTCCAGATATAAAATAGATCATTTTTAAAGAATGTTGGCTTTTTCAAAAACTTATTAGATTTGATGTTTTCAGATTTATTTTATTTCTCTGTAGAAGAGTATTAATAGGAGTAAATTGAGAATGCAATTTAGTTACTCTTACTACAATTTATTTGTATATGATCATCTCAACATCTGATATATTATTGGGTTGTTCAGAAAGTAAGTTCATTTTTTTCCGTGGAAAAAACACAA
This sequence comes from Centruroides sculpturatus, assembly GCF_000671375.1. NCBI lineage: Eukaryota > Metazoa > Arthropoda > Arachnida > Scorpiones > Buthidae > Centruroides > Centruroides sculpturatus. The sequence goes on from NW_019384628.1 coordinate 396,427, forward strand.
TATTTTTATAATAAATAAATATTTTATTGTATTATATATCAACCATTTTGGTCAAATACCTGTTGTCATCGTTTCTGGTAGTAGCATGGTTTCACATTCATAAAAGTTTTGATCGTTGCTTACAAAAAACTGATCAAAGTGATTTTTGACATTGTCATTTCAAGTAAATGCCTTATGTTAAAAAAAATTTGTATAGAATGGAACAAGTAATAATCTGAGTGTGCTCAATCTGGCGAATATGGTTGGTGTGATAGCACATCCCATCTAAGTTATAACAATTTCTGACGAGTTACCAAACTTCTGTGAAATTTGACATTATTGTGATAAAACACTACACCTGTTTTGTTGATCAAGTCTGGCCGCCTTTTCTGTTTGATGATATTACTCAATTTGTTTACTCGATGGCAGTACACTTTCGAATCAATTGTTAAATTGTCTGGTAAAAGCTCCAAAAAAAATTTCCTTAAAATCCCACTAAAGAGAGCATCTCTCTTTAAGAACACGTGGAACCCATATATCGAGCTTTGAAACAAAACCATTTTGTTTTAAGTAATCATAAACAGTTTAATTTGACAAATTTAATCTTAGTGATTTCACATGTTGTTATTTGGCAGTTTGCTTCAATCAGTACCTTTATTTTGTTTTCATTGGCTTCAACTGGCCATCCAGAATGTGGTGCATCTTCAATATTGAAATTGCCAGAACAAAGTTTTGTAAATCAATTTTGGCACTGTCTTTCTCTCAACACATCATCTCCAACATGCATGACAATTTTTTCTTGCTTGAACAGCATTTTGATTTTTTGGTAATAAAAAAGGAAAATATGCCGAAAATGCTGCTTTCGATCTTCCATATTTGATGGGACACAAAAAATAAACAATTGCACAGAATCAAACAAAAGTTTTTACAAATAAGCCTTAAAATGCTAGCTGTCAAAATATATAATGATAATACGATTTAGAATGAAAATGGCGGGAAAAATACAACTAATCCATCTAGTGGTAAAAAAAAATAAACTTACTTTCCGAACAACCTAATAGTAATAAACCAAATGACTACTGGATTACATTGAGCTACTTTACCATAATTAATCTTGGTAAAGTAGTCTGATGTAATCCAGTAGTTGTTTGGCATATTATTATTAAAATTTAATAATTAATTCAAATATCTTAAAAACATGTTTTTAAAATTTTGAATTATGCTTTATTTTATTGATGATGGTTAATTTAAAGATATTGAAAAATAATCTAAGGATGGAGCCAGATAATTAAATTTTAAATCTTAATAAACAGGCATCTTAAAGAATAACTAAGAATTTTTAATATGGCTTTTATAACATTGAACAACAATGAAAAATTTTTTGACCTGAAGCCAGGTGAACCTCATACATTTGAGTCACAGAGCTGAAATCTGGTGTTAGATTTTGTCTAGTATCTGCGGATAGTGAAATGTAGTACCTGCATGATGAGCATTGTTTTGCAAGTGAAGTAATAATAATAATAATAATAATAATAACTGGTTAAACAGCTGGTTAGATTGAGGATGCCTCTTTGGGGAGACGGAAGGATTCATGATTGTCATACAGGATTAGGTCATAAATACTAAAAATTACAGAAAACACATACTCAAAGATACAACACTCACAAATGACAATGCAGAAAATGTCACATCATGCCAGAAACTATACAACACATTACATCTGGGTGCAAGCTCTTGGCATAGAGAGATTATTTACACAGACACAATCAAGTAGCAAATATGCTTGTTTGCACCAAGAGCTTGCAAACAAACACAAATTATTAGACATCCACGAACCATACTACAAATACATTCCACAGACAGTATTGGAAAAAAACACACACAAACTGTACTATGACAGAGCCATAATCACAGATAAAACAATTTACCACAACAGACCAGACATCATACTCATTGACAAACACAATAAAATCACATACATCATAAACATAGCCATTACAAACACTCACAATGTACAAAACACATGCACTGAAAAAATTAGCAAGCACACAGAACTCGCCCAGGAAATAAGGCATCTGTGGAGGATGAATAGAGTGATTATTGTACCTGTTGTTCTCTCCTGTACAGGTGTGATACCACACACACTACACAAAAGCCTGGGAACATTACAATTGAATAGAAATACATACATCACACTACAGAAGGCCACTATATTGAATACATGCCACATTGTTAGGAAATTCCTGAATACAGACACACACACGGATACACTTATTTAATTTTAGTTTTGATTTGGTTGCTATGCCTTGACTCTGGTCCGGCATAGTACACAGCCACCGGTGTGAACTGAGTAACCCACTAAACCCAACACAATAATAATAATAAAGGAGGAGGAAGGGCTGTCTGCTTTTGCAAACTTAACCCACTAGGAAGAGAAAGGAGTGAAGAAAAGGTTGAAGGAAGGGTTCTGAAGGGAGAACTATAAAGGAAAAGGGAAAAAGTAACACTGCAAAAAGTTATTAGGACCTCAGAGCGCTACATTGGAAATTATTAATAACCAAAATTATAAAAGTTGACAAGACCGTTATACAGTATTAAAAATTACAAGAAATGGTCCGGTTACAGTAAAATGCAAAACCCATTACATATGGGTAGGTATAAACTAACCTTGAACACTGCAATGTTACAATAACATTAAGAACTGGTTACAATTTCAACACGCAGAGAGAATGTAAATATCAGCTTACTATGATATAATAATACAGATTACATGGTACGTGAGGACCCGATACATATAAATGGGAATATTTTTTTTAATCTAGAATCTAAAACTAAACTAATACTAGACCACTAAACTATGTACAGGAAAATTCTATACGGCCGATCAATCAATCGCTGATAACATTATTTTTCTGATTTTTCACTGTCTTCCTGCTCATCTTGTCTGTTCTTGTTTTCATTCTCAAGAATTTTTTATTTCCTGTAGAAGTCTGGCAGAAGAGCCCTGGTGCTTTCAATAAACCTTTCAAAACACTTCCAGAGATTTTTCTTATCAAAAATGTTTTGTAGTGTCAGTGGCCAATTATGACCTTCTTGAAGGCATTCCCTATAGAATGAAATGAGTTGATACTCATATCGTTCACAGTGGAATATAAAATGAATGGCATCTCCTACACTATTATTGTCGCACCGGCATTTATTAGTGTTTCTTTTCTTAAAGCGGTAGAGGTAGGCCATAAAATTGCCATGCCCCGTTAAACATTGGGTGGTTTCAGATCTAGGTTTGTAGTAATTAGCCTTGATGCGATTAGTAATAGAGGGAATAAGCTGGTGGCAAAGTTTCCCCATTGTAGAATTATTCCAATTTTCCTGCCATTCAAGTAGTGCCCATTCGTTTAAGGAATTTTTCAGTGTTGATTTTGGTAACCTGGTATATGTATCCTGCATCTTGAGAGTACCAGCCATTTTGGCCAAAGAATTGGCCAGTTCGTTTCCTTTATGTCCTTTATGAGCTGGTATCAACTGAATTGAATATTGCGGATAGTACTGAGATAATGTGCTACTTTAATAACTTCTTTGCTCAGTAGCGTGATGTTTTCAGTTTTTGCCAAGACATGAAGAACCACCTTACTGTCAATAAGGAATTTTATGTTACCTTTGTATTTATTTAAGTTATCTTTAATTTGGGTGATTGCTTTGTACATGGCCCATAGTTCAGCTTGTGTAATGCTACAATGTTTAGCAAGTTTTAATCTGGCCTGATATATTGTCTTATTGTTGTTGTTTTGAATGCACACACCCGCTCCCACTCTGCACTCTTGCTTAGAACCATCTGTGTACACTATCCACTGAAAGTATCTGTTTGTTTTGGAATTATAATCAAAACTTATTTCGTAGCTGTGCATGTCTGTTGGGTGTGGTTGGAGGCATATATCATTACTAGTTTTATCAATTTCATATTTTTTAATAATATTAGGTACATTCCAGTAGCTGTTTGGAATCATTTTATTTTTAATACATTTTTCGATATCCTCCTGTGTGTAACTGTGTAGCCGAATATTAGTGCAGAGCCAATTTCAAACTGTTTTTTTGCCATGATATGTATTGGCATTAGTCCAGCCAGTACCAGTATTGCATCTGCTGGAGCTGTTCGATAAGCACAAGTAATCCTTATTGCTGCTCTTCTCTGTATCGGCAGTAATTTTTTGCAAACGTGTGTTGTTAAGTGTGTCTTGCCATACAGAGACAGCGTATAAAATAGCTGGCTCAATTGCCATCTTATAATTAATTTGCTGTTTGTAAAGTTTAATCCTTAGTGTTTTCCAATAATCCAATTGAGGAGGTTAGCTCTTTGACTCGTTTTCTTGCTAATTTCATTCATATGATGGTGCCAACTGAGCTTTGGGTCGAAGAATATTCCAAGATATTTCAAAACTTTCACCTGTTTAATTCTGTTATTATCCATACGAAGTTTAAGGGTTTTTTGTAACTGTCCATGTTTATTTTTTCGAGTACACACCATTGCTTCACACTTTGTATAGTTAATTGGGAGCATCTGTTCCTTGCTCCATTGCAGTATTTTGTGAAGTGTTCCATTAGCTTCATTGGTCAGTTTATCACAATTTTTATTTGCTATCATTATAAGTAAGTCATCAGCAAAAGCTTGGACCTTTAGATCATTGCAATGGTCAAAATTCATCAGTAGTTTATTGAACACCAAATTCCATAGCCCCGGGCCGCTACGGGAGCCCCGTGGACAACCCCTGTTTATTGTTCTCCTTATATGAATGTAGTTGGAGTGAAACTCGATGAATCTTTCGTTTAAGTAACTATCTAATAATTTGTTGACACTTCTTGGATTGTTAACATCTTTGAGGCAATTTTTAATGAGTGGCCATCTTAAGTGGTCGAAGGCTTTTTTGTAATCAATTGCTATTAATAAAACATGTTAATATTTGTGTTTTATTTGCGTAAAGATAAACCTATGGTCACTTGCCGAGGTACATAATAAAGTTTCGCAATTCACTACTATTTGCGCCAGTTCTGCTGACATCAGGCAAACATCTGTCCAACCTCTAGCGTGTGGTGTGAAAAAAGTTGGATGGTCGGTCATATTAACCGAGATTAAACTAAACTCTTCCATCAAGTTAGTTACCAGCCGGCCTCTGTATCTTCCTGTATATTAAACCTAACCGCTGATTTGGCATTTAAGTCGGCAGCAACAATCACATTTTCACTATCTACTTTTCTTAGTACTTTCTCAAGTTCATTAACACCTTCCTCATCGTTCATATATGGCAATATGTAGGCATTTATTACGTATATAGGAGGGTTGTGATATATTATAGCTGTTGTAATTATCTCAGAAGAAAGGTGTGGAATCAGTGGCATATCTATCAGATTATTGTTCACCCTTATACAGCTATAATATTGGGCTAAGTTACAAATTAATTAGTAATTCAAAATTATTATTACCGATATTTAGCCTGATATTATAAAGCTGTTGATGTAGCTTTATTTGAAAAATATCCTGATCTCAGTTTTATTTTATGAAAGATACAAGTAAATTAATCTAATTGACATTGTTTTAAAAATAAGTTTCCCATCTGTATCAAATTATTTTTATCAATTATTAATACAGTGTATTTAATATTTAATTTCATTAATTATTTCAGTGCACCTGACTATTTTCATCCTGCTTGGATATCCAAAATAAAAACAGATACAGGAAACAATTGGAGATTAAAGGTTAGATCCTACAAAAAAAAAACAACTTGATTCCTTATTTCTCACATTAAATAGTCCATTTCTTTAAGTTTATTTATATCTTAATATTAACAAATTTTACTGTCTAATTAAAGTACAAAAATTTACAGTAAGATAAATTAAGATAAAAAAATAAAGATAAAAGTTAAGATAAGATATTTTTAAGGTTAATTTTTTTCAGGATGATTGAGATAAAACAAAGAAATAATATTAAACAATAAAGTAATAAAGTTTACAGAAATACATTTTTTTGCATCATCATATGATAAAAACTATTCAATGAGGAAATAATTTTTAAAAGTTATATAACTTTTACAAAATTAAGTTTAAAGTGAAACTAAAAATTGATATAATTTTTTAAAATTTGTACATAATATTTCTTTTTTTGTACACAGAAGCTGCTGTTAACCACACCTACTTTCTCATAATTTGATGTGTATTAATCTTGTTTTTACTTTTTACTAAATTTTATATATATATATATATATAATTTAAAAGTTGTGAAAACTGTGGAAGGAAGGAATAGTTGAGTTTATTGAAAGTTTGGTATAATGAAGTCTCTCTCTACAATAATAATGCATACTAAAATGAATTTCTGTCATGTTTTATTCTTACTAAATATAGTAAGGTGAAATATAATGGAATGAAAAATTCTGAATTAACTAAATTAAAAATTAGATTATTAGTTTAATTTTATCTAATATATTTAAACTCATATGTTATTCTGCTATGAAAGATTTATTATTGTTTATAGTTGTTTATTATTAAAATCAGTCTGTTGGGAAATTATTCAAAGTGGTTTAATTGTTTATATGAAAACTAATAAATGTTTTTATGTAGTTTTAAAAAATAATTTTTTGTATTGCAAAGAATATGTTAATAGTAATAAAAAATTTAAAGTTAATATAATAAGACCCCGCTTAATGCAGGAGATGTGTTCCTAGATGACAAAGCCCTAAACGAAACAGCGTTAAAAGAGGTCATTTTAACATAGAGTAAATAGTGAAAGGGGACCATGTGACCGAAAACTAAAAAATTTTACTTTGTTATTTTTATATTAATTTGTATAATAACACACAAACATATGCACAAGAAATGTATAATAATATATTAGTTAGTTCCTTTTTTCTATATTAATAGTTCATTTTTTGTGATGAAGGTCCTGACTTTTCTTGATTTTTTGCAATAAAGTCATGAAGTTTCATTTGTTGCTTTTTTCTTTCCTTGAGCAAATGTTGGTAGCAGAAGATCGCATCCAAAATGCCTCATTTTGCTTTTGCACTCCTTTCAAAATCTAGGTCATTCACTACAATTTGATCAATGATTTCGGTTATCATTACTAAACTTTTACTAAGGAAATCTGTAGAGAAATTTTTTGGATTATTCATTTTCAGAATCTCTATTTTCCAGTTCTATGTGGATTCCTTGTTCTGCCAATTCTTGAAGGGCATCGTTGATAAGACTCTCACCAGAAACCTGTGGTAACTCCTCAATATCCTGTTCGTTTACATCATCTAGTCCTGCTGTATCGATTAGGTTGACCAAATTGTCAACCTAACAATACAACAATAGGCTCATGTTGAGAATTCTTGGATACCTTCAGCTGTATTTCTTCCACACTTTGTTCATGCATTTATCAGTTAATTCTTGCCAAGCGAAACCAATATTGCCTATGGCATCCATGATGTTATATTTTTTCCAAAATTATACCAAACAAACATAGATTTAAAGAAAGTACACCTTTTTGCCACCTTTTTTTGATTGGTTCATGTTCGTAAATAATCATATTATGTATGAATCAATAAAATGCCATGATAATTTAAATTGGCATAAATTTTGATTTTTTTTTAGGCTTCGAGTAGATGGCATTATATCGAATCAGTGTTAAGCAGGGTCTTATTATATTTCAAATTGTCAGAAGATACAGATGTATATGACACCAATGAAAATGATGCATTATTCTGCAAATTAAATGACCAGTTCTTGTATTTTACATTACATATATTATTTAATTACACTAGGTATGTCTGCATAATAGCATTATAGTTTTCTTGTTGGCAATTGTTGCCGTCTCTATAATTTTACAAATTAGCCAAATATTTATGCCTAAATTTAAAATTTTACAGATCCCGACTGGGCCAGCCTGAACATCGGTGCTCTAATGTGTATAGAATGTTCTGGAATTCACAGAAATTTAGGTTCTCACATTTCTCGAGTCAGGTCTCTGGATCTCGATGAGTGGCCGTGAGTTACTTTTTTGGTTTATAGCTCTGCGGTCCAAATTTTCGAGCTATTGTTTAAGTTCTTAAAATTTTAACAGTCCCGAACATGTCAGTGTCATGATGGCTCTTGGGAATTCTGTCACCAATGGTATTTGGGAAGGAAATACACGAGGCAAAGCCAAACCCACACCTAATTCTAGCAGGTAAGATTTGTTTAATATCAAAAATTAGTAATGGTAGTAGAACAAATAGAAGTATTTTACCATCATTGGGTGTTTGAATTTGTTTGGACTTCGATTTCATTTTAGTATAATGTAACAGATGTAATCGACTCTTCATTTTCCCAGTCTTCACTTTTGAAAATGCATCAGTTCAACGACAATAAAACTGGATATGTTGTTGAGTAACAAGATATTTAAATACCAAAATCCAGAAAAAACGAAAAAACTTAGTGGCAAATGTTTTCTCCACATCAAGTGGTCATTGTTGGGCTACAGAGCTTGGAACGATAGTTCTATTTTTTCAAACCTATTTTTGATTTGTGGTTGGATGATGTAGGAGATGTCCTAGAACTTCTTCCACTCAGGAAGGACGCAGTCCATCTCTTTGAAATCAATTGCCACATTTCTTCTAGTTGCATCTTGTTGGTATGATGTAGGAGGCAGGCTTAGTCAAAATGGACCCACTATATTGGAATCAGTGGCATACGTGGCTAGGGTTGTGGTTGTAAGCCACATGCTCCGAGGTGGATGCCTATAGCTCCTATGTATTCTCAACTGTGGTTAAATCTATGATCAGCAAGAAGAATTTACTGTAAGTTTTTTGTTTTTCACTGGATTTTGGTATATAAGTATCTCGATATTTGAAAATGCTTTGATTGTATCTATGAAACTTCATTGGTGGGAGAATCCCTATTGAAGATTTCAGAGCATGCTTTTCTTCATTGGTCGAAAGTGCTGATGACTGTTGGTATCTACATCTCTTTATGCACTGCAAACCACCAAAGGTACGCATGCCTCACACCTTTACTTGTTTGGGGCTTGACAATTCTCACTTAAAAAGAGGCTTAACAAAAACAAGCATTAAATTTTATTCTTTACATCATGGTTATTCACATAGTGTAGGATATTTTCTGGTCAATTGCTTGTGACATTCTTTTTATTTTTTTCCACTGTTTACTTTTAAACTCAAGTGGGGTGACATAAGTGTGTTTGCATGGGAAAAACTGCCCCATGCTGCTATATTCCTGTCCATCCTACTTGAAACTGTATATCAAAAGCTGATAAATTTCTGGCATAATTCCTAGAGAATTTAGAAACTGTGTGATTGATGCATGAACTTGGATAATGTTGACAATTGAAACTTTTGGAGTTTAAATGTGTGACAGTGCTAGGTTATTTTGGATAACTTTTTAAAATGAAATTTTAAATGAAGTATGCCAAAATAATTTTTAAAATAATATACAATATGTAATCCTAAAAACAGCCTTTTTAATTAATTTGAAAATTTTCTATACCTAAATATTATATCACCATGCTTTATTCATACTTCACTAAAATAATAAATTAAATAGATTGAAATTTTGTGCCCTAGGCAAGTGCCTAGTTTGCCTAAATGGTAGCACCAACACTGGTCATTACACGTTATTACTTGATAAATGAAACAAAATGTATATAAACATCCCAAAGCCCAATATTTTAGTAATATGCCAAATGACTGCCAGATTAAATCAGGCTACCTTGGTGGTAAAGTAGCCTGATTTAATCCAGCAGTCGTTTGGCATGAAATGAAACAACAAAAAAATGTCCTTTGGTATTTTGTATTCACTGGACAGCTCCATTTCACTTATTTTATAACAGCAATTACAGCTATCTCTATTAGCAGTTTATTATAGAGGAATATTTAAGGTTTGTGTTCTGGAGATCCACTTTAAAAGTTGTGTTATGCAAAGGATTCATTGCAGTAGATGGACTTTAAAAAAAATATTCCAGTGGACCCTTACTCCAAAATTTTCTGATACTCTTTCTGCCCAGGGACACACTAGACATAAAGTGCAAGTTATTGAGGGCCAAAAACAAAGTTTGATGTTACTTGACTGTTTCTGCACATGACAAGTTAATTGGCACAACTGCTTGTGAATGTATTATTCAAATGATATGGGGAAAAGTGGCCACGTTGGCTTTAGGTGGCATTGTATGTTTTTGTTTGGTCATCTAATGTATCAGCATTCATGAAAAAGGACACAGAAAAGTGACCAAAACTTGTGGTTTTCTGCTCCTACCTTACAATGGCCTTTTTCCTAGCCCATAAAAAGTTCCTGAGATTTTTCAATTAAATCCTGGGTTTCTGGAGTGGCAGGCCAATATCTTACTCATCTCAACATTTATTCATTCTGAAACTGCTTTGTTTTTCCCTCTTATTTAATTCTGAGTGCAAACAACATATTGCTCGGATACCTAAAACATTGAGTATTATTTCCAAGGAATTTTATTTTACCGTATTCTAGGTTATTTAAGAAATTGTAGATTCAAATCAGGAATACATACATTTCAGTACATGTACAGTGTCTTATTTATTATTAGTATTCAGTTCAAAATCAAAAGCTGATTTGACATACAATTTTCAATTCCATTGCTACAGACAAGGGCGTCACCAAGGAAGTTGAAAAAATTATTTAAATATTAAGTTTTAATTAAAATAATCTTCTTAGGCTTCTTGTAAGTTTTAAAAAAATGTTTTAACTAAGATATTTCCTTCTCCAGTACATAGTAAATGATAAAAACGATTCATAAAGTTTTAATTTTACCTACATACAATTTATATCATCTTGCCCTTCTGGCACAGAGCTTTGGTTTTCTTGATGTTTATTCTGCTCTGCATATTGAGGATGGAATTGTGATATACAGTATGAGGTAGAGTCAAAAAATAAATGATTGCAGTTGTTTTATTATAAGCTCAGTAACAATTGATTATACGACATTACATTGTTGCAGTTGACAGACATTTCCTTCAATCTTCTGCCAGGAAATGATCCCAAAACCCTTTTTTGCAATCCTTGGGACACATCAATGAAGCAAGTTGCATCTCTTTGGATAACTTGAAATGATGATCCTTCATTTCTATACAAAAGGGGAGACTTGACTCAAGGGTGCATTATTGTGGTGAAACATGTGAGATTTTGAAGCCCACAGTTCTTCCTGTGATTGCTATTCTACGGCATTTACATCTCTCTATTAACTGTGCAACGTTCGGAGGTGAACTAGTCTTTANAGTTTAAGGGTTTTTAATTCCCATTTGTTTTTCTATCACGTATTTCCATGCTGTTGGAAGAGCATTGGCGTCCTTGGCGTTTAAGCAGTTGTTATTTATTTTGCTCTTATATATCTCCATTTTTTCCATACCAAAGGCAATAGTTGGGGAATGGACCGGTTTAATTATCTTTGCCTCATCCCACTTTACACTTGCTCCATCCGTTTGCACCATAATTGCCAAGATGGTGTTGTTGTGCCCTTTACTGACGTCATACATGTGTTCTTTTATACGCACCCCCAAGTTTCTTGTGGTGACACCCACATAATCTTTCGCTACTCCTAATTGCTGATTTTCAAAAGGAATTCTATAAACTCCAGCCTTTTCTTTCATTCCTATCTTGTCTCTATCATTCCTTAACAATCTGTAGATGTTTGGCGCCCGTTTATACACAGTTCTCGTGTCTTTATATGTACATAATTCCTCCATTATTCCCTCTATATTCTTGTTATATGTAAATTTATTAAATCTATTTTTTCTACCATCCCGTTTGCTTGCCCCTTGTTTGTAACCCTTGATTAATCCATTAATTGTAGATGTTTTGTATCCTAAATTTTTCGCGACCTTCTTGATTCTGTTAATCTCGTTAAGTCGATCCTGTATGTTGGTGCAATATAAGAATGCTCTTTTTATAAGTGCCTTAAATGATGACATCTTGTATCTTTTAAATGCCAAGGACGCCAATGCTCTTCCAACGGCATGGAAATATGTGATAGAAAAACAAATGGGAATTAAAAACCCTTAAACTGGTGGCGATTTTAACTCGTTTAATATATATTATACATTATATAGGTTTATTTTTACATTGTATATAATATGTTATTTTTGGTTAAATATTTAGTATTTTACGTTTTGGAATTTTAAAAATATGTTAAAATTTTAATTTTAAAAATTGTTTGAAAGCTATGTATTCGATATTAGAACAGTAATTTCTTGAGGATGGCCTATTAGAAGTAGGCTGAAAACGTTTGAATATTAAATTAATAATAAGCTCAGCAAGCGTTTGGTGTGTGATTATATTATAGTTGAAGGTTTTCATTGTTCCCTGATGATGATTTATGTTACTTTCAACTTCTGTGACACAAATTTTAATACTTATTCTTTCCAAAGTGATCCTAATTATCAGATTGTTAGTTCTGAGAATTTGTTGGTTGTATCTACTGTCCAACATCCATTTGCAAACGATGTTCTAGTCCAAAGTGAAAGGACCTCTTGCTTATCTCAACAAGATGTACATGCAAAATTGTTCAATTCCATTAGTTACATTGACCATTTTGATAAAAAGTGTTATACAGATTGTATAAAATAAAAACAAGTAAAATGGCAAGGCTGTTTTTGGGACAAGACTGTCTTTGAGACTCGCTACTAAGCAGGATCACTTCGAAGCTCACGGCAGGTCTTGTTCTCATTCTCCAATCTTCTTTGGTATTGCTTGTTTTTAGCACAAATGTTCAAACTTTGCCAACTTTGGCCATGACCACAACCATGACCACAACCATGACCACAATTTCATCCATGAGGCATTTTTGGTGAAATTAACCTATCCAATGTCGAAATTTCTCTCATTGTGTGTTGCCCCAGGTTGAATTTTTGTCGATGCCTAACAAAAATTTCCCATTTTTGAAAAATAATCATGGCTATTGTATTGTCCAAAATTATTTTTTTATTTTGCAAAAACAAAATTAATATATTGATAAATGTAAAAAACAAAAAAAAATATTATATTTCAGAAGTTAGTTTTAATATAAAATTATAATGACTAGTACCATCTAGTTTCCAAAACATTCCGATGCTGGAACGAGATATCTTGGTCAACCGGTCAAGGTCAGCAGATTGTGACCAGAGATATGTTGGGAATAACACGGGACAGGTAAATGAGTTTTTCAAAGATACATTTGTCAAAATTCAATGCAATTTTGCAATGTTCGTATTTCCAACTTTCCAGCAAGCAATGCATGCGCAAATTGTGCACTAGCGCCTGTTTGAAGGAAGAGTGTCACCACTTTGTATTTTATTTTGACTTGATTCTTTGTCCCCTGAGTATTTACAAGTCTGGGTTTTTTATGTATGCATGATTTGGGCACCAAATACTCTGTGCCAAATTGCAACTTCTGACATGTACTTACTCCTTTCATACCTCTAAGGTGTCCACCTTAGAGGTTTGAAGGAGTAAGTACGTACATGTTTAGAAATTGCAATTTGTTAAGTTGCAGAAGTTATAAAATCGCAGTGCTATTACAGCACTGCAATTTTATAACTTCTGCAATTTTCTGCTTTTATAAACAAGACTTTTCTGCAATCTTCTGCTTTTATAAACAAGACATAGTCTCATCAAAACTTTCAAAGATTCTTGATATGATGCAGTAGAGGTAAAAATAAAATTATACAGAATCAGAATTTTTCACTATTCTCTATTTGAATCATCTGTAACTCAAAATTTTGGAGTTTTGAGTTAGAGAAGTTTCACTGTAACAATAAATACTTTGATGATAAAATCCAACTTATGTAAGAACAATGATGTTAAAAAAAAGTTAAAGTACAGGTCATACACACATATATATTTTTAAGAAGAAAATTTAGTTGTATTTCAAGTTTGTATGATGAATGATCTCACTTTACAGATAATTTTCATTCTCATTAAGTTTTTTTTTTACATTTTCACTTTACAGTATGATTTTGTTTTACATTGGAGTTACATGCTGGCAAGTACTGTGTAAAACATTCTACATAAATTTTTGCATTTTCCCTAGTAGTTTCACATGATTGTCTAAAGAATTTTTTAACCATTTTACAATTAACAGAAAATCTTAAAATGTGTTTAAAATATTTTACTTACATTTTTACTATAATAAATAACATTTTAGTCACATGTTTCTGAATATACAGAGCAAAACCATTGTATGTGAGATAAAGAAAATGAAATATATATATATAAAACAATTTTAATTGTAATAAACAAATATTTTACTTTTTATCTGTCACAAAATGGTTTTTATATATTACATTTAATTTTAATTAAAGTTTTTAGTTAATTTATTTTTACGCTTTGCTCTGTTAAGTTTTATAGAAATGATTGTTGTGTGTTGCTTGTTGAAATGCTTACATCTGAATATAAACAATTATGGTTTAACCTGGAAGAAAAAGTGACCAAGTTTTTCTTATTGTAAACAAACTAGGTATTACTCTCTAGAAAAAGTGGTTTCATATCTAATTTTTATTTAAAAACTTATATTTTATTTAAAAACTCAAAGACATAATTACCATATATATTTCCTGTACTGTTGTATGGGAAATATATATGGTAATTATGTCTGTGAGAGAAAAGCACTTCAAAAGAATATAATTGTGTCAAATAGAAGAAACTTACTCTTCACAAATAAAGATGTTTAATACTTAAAATAAAATATAGTGTAATACTCTGCAATTATGATAGTTCACAGTTGTCTTATTCTAGTTAAAACTGTTTGTTCAGTTTCCAAATTTGAGTTAATACAAGTTTTAATTGTATTAACTCAAATTATCTGTATTAATAATGAAAAAACATTTTATTTTTAAAGTCAAGAGCATTTGATATTAATAAACTATGGTGCAGAAAATAATATTTATCAAGTAAAAATTAATTATGAACAAAGAACTCTACTAAAACCCAGTACATTACATAACTAAAGCCAACCACTTCTGTAAGAGACTGCACCTAACGCCTCCCTCTAGTATCAAATTGTTTGGTAATTCATTAATATTATATTATACAACATATACACCTTATTGTTGAGAATCATTTTTACTACTATAACTAATGTTTTCAACCTGATCAACAGACCATCATCAAGTTATCAGTTTACTGGAATTGTTAGTGCCTCAAGCGCCACTGTATTTTTGTCATTAAAAAAAAAATTAATTTAAAACTTTGTGAACGAGAGTAGTTTGTAATGGCCATTTGTAGTGGCCAGTTTGTACCAGTGTTTCATTCTGCATTAAACGTTTTTGCAAAACCTCAGTACTTTCATATTTTTACAGTCCATTAAAGATCGACAAACAGGAATGTTTACAATCATTCTATAATCGAACCAATATGGAATTACAAATACAAATTTAAAATGGTTCAAACATTTGGTTAAAAATCAAAATATAAAATATAAATAATATAACTAATCCATTAAATACATAAACTGAACAAATCAAAATAAATAGTGTAGAACAAAATAAAATAAAATACAAATATAATAACATAAGATATAAAATGTAAAAGGGCCAATGTATAAGCTAGCGGAATGCCTGCATAGATATTTATCGGAACAGATTGGGAATGATCATTTTATTACAACAAACCCACATAACTTAATAAATGAACTCCAGGCCCTATCTTTAATGGATGAAGCAATTGGATCAGTCATGGGCTTTGAAAGTTTGTATCCATCCATAAAATTGGATTCATGTTATTATGTGTTAATTGACATCTTGCACAGTTTAAACCCAGGTGTGTTGGCTTTTTCTAAAGACATGGAGCTACTTGCAAACCTGATATGTTTACAATCATTCTTCAGTTTTGAAGGCAGAATCTATAAACAAATGAAAGGGGTTCCAATGGGCAGCCCAATGTCCAGCTTACTCTGCGAGTTAGTATTACGCAGATTAGAACAGATCACTATTATGAATTTTAGGGGGGACATAATCTTATACAAAAGATATGTGGAAGATGTGTTCATTTTATGGAGGAATGTTACAAGAATACAGCATTTTTTGAGTGAAATAAATTCCAACAAAGATGGTTTAAAACTTAAATTGGAACAAATTAGTACTACGGAAGTGCATTTTTTAGACATTGACATTTCATTCAAGAACGGTTCCTTAAACACGAAGGTATACTCAAGCCCACTCATGATCTGTTATACATCTCTTCAACTTCCAATGATCCACATACCTATAAACTTTCAGCGTTTAGAGCTCTAGTTAGAAGGGCATTCCATTATTGCTCCAACGTATATGACAGGCCTGCAATAGTTAGATAGGATTAGAGCTGTGGCTAGGACATTGGGGTTTGGAGCAAAAGTCATTGAAGGATTAATAAGTTCTTACACTGATCCTAGCAAAGACAAAACAAAGAAAGATATGAACAAGGTGACTAAGTTCACATACAACAGAAACATGTAAAATATTATGAAAGAAATTGCAGATTACAAGAACACAAGATTACTATACAAAAGGGCTCCCACAGTTTATATATTGCTTAGGAAAGACAAGGATATGATCAAGAAGGAACAACAATTTGGAGTATACAAGATACCATATAAAAATGATCAATTAGGTTTGAACAAAGAGTATATGGGTGTCACCACCAGAAACAGCAACAAAAGACTTAAGGAGCACATGTACAACATAAGCAAGGGACACTATTTTACAGCAATCTCATTCTCCAATGCTCGAGTGATTACTTCAAAAACATAAACAATAGTGAATTTAATCATTAACCAATAATGAGTCACCACCAATTCTGGGCCCAGTTCCATTAATAACAATCATTGAAGTAAAACAGGCAATCCAGAAGATAAAAAATGGGAAAACGACAGGGCCTGATGAAATCCCAGTCAAAATCTGGAAGATGCTTGGAGAAAATGGAGCCTCATTCTTAACCTCACTTTTCAATCACCTTCTAACTGACAACAGGCTCCCTAAGGATTGGACAACCAGCACAACAATATCCTTATGGAAGGGCAAAAGTGACATATGTAACTGATCAAACTATAGACCAATTCACCTATTCTGTCATGCTTTAAAAATATGGACCAAAGGCTGCAAAGCCATATAACAGTCACAAGCAACCAGTGTGGATTTGTTAAAGGCTCCAGTACAACAGATGCCATACATGCTGCTTGTCTCTTATGGAAAAACATTGTGAAAAGAATAAAACAATACACCTGGCTTTCCTAGACCTTGAAAAAGCCTTTGACTGTGTTCCACACTTGTTTATCTGGAAAGCATTATGGTCACATGGGATACCAGAGGAATATGTAAAGTGGACACAAATACTATATCACAATGTGATGAGCGTAGTTTGCTGCCTAGCTGGAACCTCAACACCATTCAAAATAACTGTTGGTGTGACCAAGGATCAGCACTCTCGCCATTGTTATTCATACTATGCATGGATACTGTCACAACTGACCTGCAGGCAGCACACTCTTGGACATTACTGTAAGCTGATGATGTGATGCTTGCACATCAGGACAGTAATCTCCAGGAGAGGTTGCAAGCATGGAGAAACTGTCTTACTGAATATGGGATAAGCCTAAATTTAAAGAAAGCAGAATATCTCGAGTGTGGGCCACAAACTGACAAAATGATCCAAGTGGCAGGCCAGACAATAAACAAAGTGACCCAGTTCAAATATTTGGGCTCTGTGTTATCTGCAAATGGTAAAACAACACCCGATGTCACGAATAAATGCTGCCTAACTCAAATGGCAACAAACCATACGCGTCCTGTGTGATAGAAAAATGCCTCAACATCTAAAATTTATAAAACTGGTCCACCCAGCATCTCTTTATGGAGCTGAATGTTGACCCACAGCAAGGAAACATGAACATTCTCTCCATGTAATGGAGATGAAGATGTTAAGATGGATGCTGGGCCTTACCTGATTTGACCATGTAACAAATGAAGACATTTGACAAAGATTGGGAATAGAAGGAATTGACAAGAAACTGCAACAGGCCTGCTTAAGATGGTAAGGACATGCCCTACTTGGCGAAGACACATCAGTTGCAAAATCAGCCATGCAACTGTGAACCCAGGAGGGCGTTATCCACACAGAAGGCCCAAGAAACAATGATGGATACCATCAAGGAGGACATGCTCATTGCCAACCTCAATCCAGAAGATGCCAAAGACTGTCCAAGTGGAGGCAACAGTTGCAACAAAGCTAACCCATACTATGGGAAAAGGTGAAGAAAGAGAGAGATCTAAAGTGGTGCAAACAGATGGTTCGGTAATTGAATGGGCTGAGGTCAGAATTGTTACACCAATGTGTTCACTAACTCTGGCATTAAGTTTGGTAAAGTTTGAAATTTATAAATCCAGCCTGACTGGCAAATGTTTAAACTACAAGGATGCCACAGGCTTACCATTGGCATGGAAATATATAATCAATAATCGCTAGTAAAATCTGATGCAAAGCATGCGGTTGATATAATTTTATATCATGTTATTATATTTGTATTTTATTTTGTTCTACATTATTTATTTTGTTTTGTTCAGTTTATGTATTTAATGGATTAGTTATATTATTTATATATTATATTTTGATTTTTNTATTAAAATAAAATTTTTTTTCTAAAAATTCTGCATAAAATATATAACTTAGTATATACAGTTGCATTATCAATTATGCAATTAGCATGATTGGTAATGCAACTGGATGGTAAGTAGGAGTTGTGGGTTTAAGTACAGTACCACTCCAGATCAATGTTTTCTTCTAGAAAACATTGATCTGGAGTGATATTCAAAATTAATTAAGATTATTATTATTACCACTAAGAAATAATAATTTAAATTAATTAATTTTAATTATCAAATTTAATACAAGGTGACAACTTAAATGCCTATCTTTAATTTAAGATAGGTATTTAAATTACACAGAATTAATTAAATTATATTTAATTTATATATTTAATTACCTAAAATGTAGCTTGTTATTTGATTAGTAATATAATTCAGGCTTGGTTTCTTTATATGATTGAAACTATATTGTCTTTACTATTTCACTGATTAACTGACACACACTGAGATGAAATATTCCAGAAGCAGACTTCATATAAAAAATAAAGTGGTACAGTTAAAAGAGAACATCAGCTCTATTATCAAAACAAATTCAAAGTTAAAAAATTTTAATATTTTATGCCTTTTTGAGGTGGGAAAGTTCAACTGTCAATACTCATAAAATGGACAGTCAATTAATTTATCTCCATTTGTTTATTTTTTAAAAAGTTTATAACTATTAATTCACAACAAAATTTAATTTTAGTATGTTGTCATCAAATATTCATTAAATTTTTAATTAGTAGTAAAAGTTACTTTAATTAATGTTTCACATTAAGTTTTTCTTCTTTAAGTTCACAAGCTAATAAATTTGATGTAATTATAATAAAATAAAATTCTTTTAAAGAAACCTTTTTTTGTAGCATTGTATGTTTAATAGCCATTGTGTATGAATTAGTTTATATCATAACTTTACAAACTGATTTTAAAGCTTACTGATTTAAAAAGATGGATATAAGTGATTTTTCTAAATGTTAAGTCAGTTTGTGGTTGTGTTAATTATATATTAGTTTTCTTGTTTGTTTTGTTAAATCTGAAATACTTTTTTGTAATGATTCTTCTTATTTAATTAGGTCAGCAATTTGAAGAAAATTTTGAAAGGTGTACTGGATTATTATAGTGAGGTAAGTAAAGCTTTGATTATGTTAATTTCATCATATAAAATTTAAAATTTGCTTTTCAAGTTCCTCAGAATTTCCAATTAAACTATTTAATATAATGGAATTATTTCATATATTTTGAGTGTAGAAATATTGCTTTTGCCAAAGAAACTTTGATATTTGTTAGAATTTATAATTTTAGTTTTATGATTATTTATAATCACAAGCTAGTGACAAAATTATTTTAAAATGATGAAAAATTATGATAAATTATATCAACAAATTATTGTAAGAAGAATAAAAGCAGTTACTAATTAATGGATTTAAATCCATTGTAAAATTCAGTGCAATATTCTTTTGATTGAATTAGTATAATCTAGAAATTTTCAATGAATTTAAATAATAATAAAGAAAACACTATTTCTGCTAATCTCAGAAATATCAGATATGATATTATTAGTTTTAGACAATATATTTTTCTTCATAGATAACAAAATATGCTTATTTAATGCCTCTTTCTCATGTTTATTTCTAATATTTATTATTACATTTTAAAATTTATCATTACAAACTATGTTATTGACAAAAGTACAGTAGAACCTCGAAAACTCGGCTCTCGATAACCCGGCACTCCGGATAACTCGGCCACACCCTGGCAGGGCAAAAAAATCCTTAGTTAATTAATTTTCATTATAGACAGCTTTATAAAAGTATAAAAGCTCTCATAAAGTATTTTTCTGAGGTCTGTCTTATCAGGTAAATTACTGTACACAGTGTATTCATTAATTTTCATTTTCATGTAGTA
>NW_019384628.1:428029-506725 GCF_000671375.1 Centruroides sculpturatus
TACTCAAATATTTTACGTTTTTGATACTAAATTAACTTCTGAAGTATAATTTTTTATTGTTTTTATATTTTTTGATGTATTTATTTTGTTTGTACAAAATAAAAAAATAATTTTTAACGATACAATAGTCTTTGTTAGGCTTAACATCGACGAAAATTCAACGCAAAGCGCCACACAACGGAGAAAAATTTCAACATGGAATAGGTTAATATATTTTTTCGTGTATAATCGGTTATCCGAAATATCAGTTATCTGAACAACCCCAGTCCCCAATTGATTAGGATAATCGACGCTCTACTGTATAAGAAATTACATTAAAATTAAACATTAATACAATTATTACTGCAGTTAAATTCCATTAACACTGCATCTGGTATGCCAGCAAACTCAATAAGGCAGCATATCCAGTTTGTCTTTTGGGGAAGGAGTATTGTCACACTGTGTATTCATTTGTATTTATAAGCAACTAAGTAACCAGTTAATTAAACCTAAAAATAATAATTAAATTTAGAAATATTTAATTTAAAAAATTTAAAACTCTGGCCTTTACATCAAAATAGCAATTAAAAATTAAATCAAAATTAATTAATGAATTCAAATTAAAATTAAAATCAAATCAATTGAAATATAATATTTTGGAAAGTCTGGATAAAGTACTTGTCCATCTTGATTGATTTGGATATATTTTATCCGGGCAGTCAAAGTTGAGTCTATAGTACTTCTTTACTTCTTTGTAAGGTTTTGGTTTTGGTTGACAGTGACAGAACATTTTACTTTTAATATGTAAAATATATAGAATAGAGATGTGTAGATGTAGAATTTAGAGTATATCAGTGGTGTGCCGTGACATTTGATGATAGGAAGCTGTTTTTTTTGTAAGAAGCCAACTTTCAGGGGAAATCAGTTAATTGCTCATCAGTGATGGTCTAGGGTCCATTCGTATTCATTTGTTTGATAAGCCAGTAAAAACCCTAGACTTTTCTAAATGTATTTTTAATATCACTATTACATTCTGAATCACTAGCCATGATGTGAGGGCTAAAATTAAAAATAGAATTATAAATCTTACTTGGTGAAATAAAATGTGTGGTGGATATACATACCTGGTACAAAATACTCTTCAATTGTATGAATATACTTTTAAAGAAAATTATAATTAAATATACCTTTGTGAAGAAATGTACATAAAAATAACAAAATATTCATTACTTTTTAAATCTTAAAACAACCCATTTAGTCAAGTAGCTCCCTACAAGTGGCTAATGGATGGAATTGGAGACTGTCCTGGTAGGTGTGCAGGGCTGCCAAATCCCAAGGGTGCCGATACTGATCAATGTCAAATGCCTGTTTTGTCGCATCACAGGGTTCTTGTAAATTTTAAACATTTCTCACCATAGCTGTAAAAATCTAAATATGTTAAACTTAATAGATTGTCTGTCATTTCTTTTTTAATTTGTTTTAGGACCAGATGTCCATGGAAATTTCTAAAATTTACAACTTTTCAGTTACTCTCATCTCTCATTGAACTGGAAAAATTTCTGTCTTTATTACATCTAATATTATGAAGAAATCAGTTTTCCACTGTACTCGGCTAGGGATTGGTTTGGTTAAGCTTTTGTTTAAGTAAAATTCCGGCTCTTTCAGCAGGGTTTTATTTATGTCTCTAATTCCTTATCTCTTAATTATTTAACTACTTATAAAGTAGAAATAAGTTGAAACCAGTTACATTGTACTTGAATACTTGGGAAAGAAGTGGAAAGACAAATTTTTATGACAAACGGATACATAAATCGTAAATTTAAGGAATATAAATTCTAGAGCTTTTTTAAAATGTACCCTGTGCGTCTCATTCATTAAATTTAGTTGTAAATGATGCTGTCAAAGTAATAGTTAATTTTTTAACATTGTACAAGAATGTACATGTTATTTCTGCATCCCCTTATAGATGGGACATACTAAATCATATCACTGGTTTAACATTGAAATTTACAAGTAATACAAGATGGGAGAGCGAAAGCAGAATAAATATATCAAATATTTTAATGGATTTTTTTTAAACTCCTGTCAGTTGACAGGACTATACAGAACTATCGTAAAAACATGCTAGTAAATTTCTATTGGTTGGGTTAACTTATAAATCTACTTGTGATTCACATAATGGGGCAAGGGCAACCAAATATCTAGTAGGCAGGCAGCTAACAGCCCATAACTGGTCCTTTATAGAATCATTGGAAGCATTACATGATATTTTGGTGTGTAGCATCCACCTGCTAAACCATGTGAGGTTGGTGTTCTGTAAAGCGCATGTGCAAATGCCTATAATCTGACAGCTTTTCAATTCAAATATTTTCACTGTGGAAGCTGTCCCATATTTGACAATAAGGTGCTTCCATTGGGAATATCCATATACAAATTTATATTCAAATATACAATAGCAATCGTATCAGTTTTTTCATATGTATTATAGAAATTTGTAATAAGATACATAATGCAGTTATAATAAAATATAAATTTTAATTAATTCAAAGTACATTCAAATATGAAAATAATTGCATAATATGTATTTTCTAAAATATAAATACTTGGAAGTGGGGGAAGCACCGCTTCCAAGGACGGCACGCTACTGAAGTATATATAGAAAAAGTGTACAAAGCACAAAGTAAGATTAGAGTATTTTTGTTTCAAACCAACTAAGGATAGGAATAATCTGAAAAAATTGAAATGGCATGTTAAACAATCATAAAAGACAGATTTGTAATTTTTGATGCAAAGATATGTGAAATTGTATTCAGGAAATTGAAAAAACCAGAAAAAAATTCTGTTGTCTGATAAATCAGCAAATTCAATAAGCTGGAACCGCTTTGGTCCCAATGATGCCGTGTTAACAGAATTTCACTGTTTTTATTTTAAAAATGAAAATATGCTTGTTTTATTGATATCTTTGAGTTACAATTAAGACATTTTTATTACAGAATATATTGAAACTATAATGGGATTGGAAGAAAGTGTTCAGCATGTTGTAATGAATGCTATTCAGGAGGTAATTTGTAATATTCTAATTTAATTCATTTGCTGCTGTTACTGTTATTAATTAATATTGTGTAATCTAATTGTTTTTCAGTTAATGACTAAAGAAATTCCTAGTACTTACTCAGCTGAATCTATTGCTGATCTCAATGAACATTTAAAACGAGTATTAGAAGAGTTACAGATAGCCACAGAAGCTAAACAGCAAATTACTCAGAGATGTCATGAGTTAGACATGCAGGTATTGTAAATTTTGCATTTATATCTTAATATTAGCAGGTAAACTCAGCATTGCCTGGGCAAAAAATAAGAACAAACATTACAATTATTAGCTTATTTCATACTTCTAACCCCTCTATTGTATTATATTATAGTATTTGATTTATATAACTACAAAGGTTATCTTATGTAAGGGTTTATAATACCAAGTGATCAATCTAACACACTTTGAAATTTCTTTAAATTGTGTACAGTAGAGGAATGAAGAATTTTTAATTTAAAATCACTAGTGAGGAGTACCTTTCAGATATCTCAAAACTTACTTTGCAGTCATCTACGAGAAGCCGGGGGCATTGAGGAAACTCAATAAGTGGTTCCCTCAATGCCACTTATCCGGCACAGGTTCAAAAAACCCACTCACGTTGTCATTGGATGGTTAGGAGGGCAAATAGTTGAGTGTAGAGGTTGATAGGTACGTCAATAGGAGCCAAATAATGACAGGTAGACAGGTTTAACAAAACAAATAAAAGTTAAATATATTCTAACTCTAAGATATACATAGGTATTATAGGTATAGATATTATAGGCAGTTAAATGCAATTAAATGTAAAATCATACAAGGCAGTGACTATTAAAATTCTTATGGTGTGAGGCTATTCTACTTTCTTGTACGCAGAGAGCGAGTTTACAACTTTTTAACAAAATACATCAATTCTTTGTTGGTCATTGATAAGACATCATTCTATCATCTTGATGAGGATTCACTGTTGAAAGAATGGTGAGTGTCTTCTCCGAGGACTTTGTATTTCCTTTTTTTGGACAGTATTTCACTTTTATGGGAGCACTTATGACCAAATGTTAATTCGTTGGCACATTATGACAAAATGCCCAGAACTTCTGGTGTCTCCACCTTTTATATGAAATGCGTGGGAATCTAGTCACACGATCTTCGGTTGTTTAGACCACAAAGGCTACTTTTGCAGGTGTGCGAGCTCAGTGACTCCATGATGACTTTTTTGTTGACATCATGGAGTCACTTTTCCCTCCTTTCTCAATGAGATGTTATCTTGTTGCAACTGACTGTTAAGATTCTCATTCATTTGTTGATAGTAAAGCTGTCATTTGATCCGTGTTTGGTGCAATGTTTTCTAATGATTGTGATGGATGGATGTTAAATAAAAATTTCTTAAAAATGGATTTTAATATCCTTAAAATCCTGGATCTCATACATCTAATGTGTTTTGATAAATGAGTTATTGTGCTTGAATGTGCTTGCAGCAAAAGCAATGTGTGGATGTGTCATGTCTGCCAGATAGATTAGACTTTCAGTGAACTCTCATCTGTAATTTGACCCATTTCCTTTAAAAAAAATTATAAAAAAATAATATTAAAAAATTTTTATATTTGACTCTATCGATGCAGCGACAGGTTTCTCACTGTAAGTTAAATCTCTTCACCTATTTTTTGCTTTAATTTGTTTGCATCAGATGAATGCTACCTGTTAGACCTTCTCTAATTTCAATGCCTAAAATGTTACTTATAAGCCCTAGGTGTACTATTTTAAATGCTGACTTCAGTTTTGATTTAATGATCTCCAGTTTTTTAATCTTCTTCACTGTCAATATTAAATCATCTATGTAAGTAATGAGTATTATTCGATTTTCTTCCTTTCCAAATACATAAATGGGATCAGCTGCTGTATGCCCTCCTTCGATACTTGTGATAAAGCGATCTAGCTTCTTGTAACATTTTCTTTCAGACTATTTTAATCCATATAAAGATTTCAATAGTTTCTAGACTTTATCTTCTTGTTTATTCTGAATGAACATTTCAGGTTGCTCCATGTTTATTTCATTCTATAAATCATCTTGCATGCAAGTAGAAGTTATTTCCATCTGATGTATGTGCATTTCTTCGTTTACAGATGCTGCTAATAATGTTGTTATTATTTTGTATCTAGTGACTGGAGCAAAAACATCATCATAGTCTATACCTCTTTCTTGGGCATGACCTTGAGCTACAAGTCATGATTTTTTACTTTTCTACGTCAACCTGTTAGTTGGTTTTCATTTTAAATATCCAACAATTTTTAATACTTCCTTATTGTTTGGCCTGGATATTAAAATCCATATGTTGTTCTCATGTAGGCCTTTATATTCCTTTTTCATGGTGGTTAGTCACAGCTCTCTAGCTTCTTGATTTAATGCTTCAGATACAACGAAAACTATTAAAACCTGAAGATGGCCTATACGAATTGGCCGAAAACGTTTGGAATAAACAAAAATAACTCGGTAAAAAAATTCAGGTGTGTGTGATTTATTATTATAAATAGATAACATTGCTGAGAAGGTAGATAGATTCAGATACATGTTTGGAGTCTGGAATTTTACCTTTAATTACTTGATAAACTTTTCTCAGTCTTATGGGTTTACGTGTTATTTCAATTTTTGGGTGATCTCATTTTCATCTTTTCAAGTGATTCTCCTTAATTTCTCATTTGATTTTCTTCTAGATATTCAACCAAGTTAGGTTCATTGTCAGACTCTTCATCTAGTTTTGTACAGTTCTCACTGTTCATCTCCATTGCCTGATTTAGTAGCATTGTACACACCATTTGGTTGTAGCAGCAAAATCTAGTTCAGTGGGGATACTCTTTAGAAAGGTCTCACTTGTGTGGATTATTTCAATGAATCTCATGTCATATGATGACAATCTTACTTCCTGGTCTTTTGACTCATTTGAGTATCCAACCCACATGTACTCATCACCTTTTGGCTGAAATTTTCTTTGTTTTCAAGTCTTATCCAGCAACAGCTTTTTTCTGATGATTTTAAAGAAACCAATGTAAGGTTCATGCTTAAACCACAGTTCATTCTGTGTTTTTTCAATGAAGGTTTTTGTTGCACTTCTATTTCATAGAAATGTGGCTGTATTGATTGCTTCTGCTCATAGTGACTGAGGAAGACCCATTTGCAACATTATGCACCTTGCTATTTTGACAAGGGTCTGATTTGCTCATTTTGCCACATTATTTTATTGTGGGGTGTACTCAACACTTAGTTTTCATACTATTCCTTCTTCTTCAAGGAATTTGTTAAATTCATTTGGTAAATTTTCTCTATCATTATTTGTATGTAGCTTTTTAATTTGACGATCTGTTTGTTTTTCGACCCTTTGTTTATAAGATTTGAACACTTGGAGAATATCTGAGTGATGTTTCAGCATTATAGTTTCCATATAACATGTACATTCATCAATAAATGTTGTAAAGTATTTTGCACCTCCTAATAATATGATATTAACCTATTCCCTGATATTCCTGACATATCTTGGTTTGCAACATGATGACCTTGACTGGTGGATCCGAGATATCTCGTTTCAGCATTGGAACTTTTTTGAAACTAGATGTCGCTAGTTGTTATAATTTTTATATTAAAATTAACTTTCAAAATATAATTTTTTTTGTTTTTACATTTATTAATATATCTATTTTGTTTGTGCATAATAGAAAAATAATTTTGGATGATACAATAACCCCGATTATTTTTTTTTAAAATGTGACTTTCGTTAGACTTAACATCAACAAAAATTTAACATGGCACAACACACAGTGGAGAAATATTTTAAATCAAGACTCACATCACATATGTCAACTGCTTGCACAAAACCTGTATGGCAGTATGTACTGTACTTTAGACTGTTTGATTTGATCTAAGGTTAAAAATTTATATTTGTTGTTACACATCTTGTCACACTACTATCTAGATACCACTTTTTTCTTTTATCCATTTGTGAATTCTATGTTGCATGCAAGTATAATAAGGGCACTGCTAATAATTTTTATGTCTGTCTGTTTTATTTTTGATTTACAGTTTCTACTGATATGGCCATTTTTACTGCAGTTGTTAGACCTTCCATCAAACCTTTGACCTCTGAATCTTGTACTACTATCTCTTGAGTTCATTCATGACTGCTTTTCATGGTCAGAATTTCCCTTTGAAAATAATGCATTACTTCTCTTGTTTTCATTTAGCTTTGTAATGAATTCCCTCTGTCTTGCTTCCTTTTCTTTAAATTTTACTTTAAGGTTTTTGCGCAATGGTATGTCAAAAGATTACTCTATGGCTATACTAAAATTTTCATATTTATCTGGTATTGATCCAAGAAGCATAGTTGGTAGTATCTTCTGAAATTTCTATTCTCACTTTCTTTACTTGATCAGTATTGAATTCATTTATGTATTGCATAATTGTCATATTCTGCCCTTTTCCCATTCATAATATCTTTGCACAATGTTGTTTTTCTAACAGAGCCTTGTGACTGGAATATTTCCTTAAGTTTGTCTCCTGCTTTCTTGGACATTAGCATTTTTCACAAGGTTTAACTGCCCAAGACTACTGCTTAGATTTATTAGTGCCAATGTCTTTGTATTTTGCTTGATCCACTCTAGGCTTTTTTATGGCTTTATTTTAGTACTGTCAATTTATTGCCACAGATTATTATTATAAACAAGAACACTTTTCATCTATACTTTCCAAAGTTCATAATTGATCTTGTTAAACTTCTCACTATTTGAGAATTCACTAGGACCCACAATACTGTAGTAGACAATGAATCTATTTACTTATTTCTTATACTAGAGGTTCTTTCCTGGTAAGCAATTCTGGTAAGCCCATAACCTGTCAGATAATAGCAAATAAACAAATCTTCTATGTCTAAATATTTTAATTGTGTACACTGAAATATAGTTACAGGTAATACAAAGGAAAAGTGAACACAAGGAGACAACACAATACACAGATGTAGCAGATGAGAGTAATATATAACAAAGAGAATAAAAACACGTCAACAGCATGTATACAGAAATTACATTTTTACTTTTTCATACTCCAAAAAAAAGTTGTTTTATAAAAGCTGTCATTATTGCTTTAATTTAAAATAGGTTTTTCTATTCAATTTAATTATCTCATGAGTGTTTCAGGAAAAGAAAGGTGATTTTGACTTTTTTTTATGATAATATAATCTTGATGACATAAGTTTAAATTTTGTTAAATACATAGTTTAGAAAAATATTTTTTCTTGAATGCACTAATAATGCTAAATTTAATTTGCAGTTTATTTCAATTTCAAATCTGTTTTATCTTATATGTTCAGTACGGACTGACCACATTTTTTTTAATAGTTTCGTATTCTGTAATAAATTATTAATTACACATATAAAAGCAATAAAATCTTACATTGCACACAGATACAGAAATTAATATACTCATAATTTTCTACTTTCCATTCTTATTTCTATATTGTTTGTAAATTAACTAATATTTCTGATGCTTTTATTAAATTCTTTTCTAATAGGTTGCTATATTGCAAGAAGAAAAGGCTAGTTTACTTGCAGAAAATGACAAATTATTAGAAAGATTAAACCATATTGAAAGTTTAGAAGACCCAAGGTAAAAATTTCACAACTTTTAAAACATCAATAAATATAATTTCTTGTATTTTCCTTATTCAAAAGTATCATTATTTAGAATTATTATTTGAATTTAAATTTTAAAATGTAATCAGATTATTTAATTTAATTAATGTATTATTAAAATTTGAACAGCACTTTAACAGGAAAAAGATTTCAACAGATGCAACATAAATTAGAAGTGATGCAAGATGAATTATATAAGTTAGAAACAGGTATGTAAACTGAATGTATATTGAAGATACAAAACATGATTTATACCATAGGTACAACTTTGAATATGTTATAATTAGATTTTAATTGTTGGTTAGAATAAAATTGATATTCAATATGTGAAGTTATATACTTAATTTCAAATTTCCAGCTAATCCTTAAAAGTGATAGATTCAATTCAACATTTCAAGTAGACAAATAGGAACTGTTTTGTTTTTAACATTTCCAAGAAAAGTAGAAAAAGGCAAACTAGTGAAGTCTGTATCTGAATTTTAATTTATTGTAATTAGCTTTTACATATTAATGGGCCACTGTTACAATTTTGTAGTTTCCACTGAATAATTTTTTTGTCAAGTTGTATGATGTGATTATGATAATTATTTAAACATATCTAGTTTATCATTCTTTCTTTTGTAGCCTTTTGAAGTTTTCATAACAATTATATAACTGTTTTGTTGTTTGATCATTTACTTTCACAATTGCATCAGACTCTCTATATATTTAATTTAAAATACCTTGATTTTGTTTAACTTATTATATTATTGTTGAATATATCATTGTAATCACTAGGACTTGCTTATTTTGATCAGTGTTAGTAAATAAGATTACAATTAGTGAAAATTCTGGTTTTGTTGACTCTTGACATTAAAATGATGTATTGTTTGTTTGTTGTTAAGTTATGGCAACACAACACTTGTGCAATCTGCCTAGGGGATGCCTTCCAGGAGGTCTTTCAAAGGGAAACTGGCCCCTATTTAAGCCTGGTCACACCATACGATTTCCAGCCATGCAGGCGACCACAACCATGACGGCTGTTCTCGTTAACTAGTAAACCCCCTTTGAAAACTGGTGCAACTGCAACCGCGACTAGAAACAAAAAGTTTGTTCTACTCACACCAATTGTAAATGTGCATCCAATCAGCAGACGCCTTTGTGCCATGTCATACGGTGACAACATTGAAGATAGTTCATCCTCATGGCAGATAGTTAGAGGATTTATACTTTTAAAGAATCAAGATTGATCAAGCTTATTCAGTCTCATGAATACCTGTGGGATTTTAATTCTCCATTTTATCGAAGATTTTATCTTTTTGTGTATTCTCACCAGCTCTATCAAAATAATAGCTTTTTTTTCTTTTATTCATTCCAGAAAAGGAACTGCTTGCCATTTTAATAAAAAAAGTGGCTAAAGTTCCATAAATACTCTGAAGTAGAATGTAAAATGTTGGTAAACTTACTCACAAAAGTAGTCAAGAACAAGCGACTGTAATTTTTTTTGTTTATTATAGGGTCATGTTTCTGAGTTGCAATGTCAATGAACAATGTGTGACCATGAGAAGACACGCATGACTCATGCTTGTTGCAGTTATGGTCACCTGCATGGCTGAAAATTGCATGGTTTAACCAGGGCTTTAGGCGTTACAGATGTGGAGAAAACCCAGAAAACTCCACGTGGCCATTTCATTCGAGTGAGGTGCAAACCCACAACCGAACTCCCAGTGTTCAGAGTACGAAGACTGCTTGGCCACTGGTGGGCTAAAAATGACATATTAAGACAACTAATGTATAAGTTGTAGATATATTATAATTATTAATTACTAGTAATTCATGCATAAAATTACATACAGTTACATATAATTGAAGTAAGGAATTCCAGCAGTTTAACTATTATGCCAGGGGTGGCCAACCTGTGGCTCGCGAGCCACATGCGGCTCTTTGAAGGATTATTTGTGGCTCTCAATAAATGTACCCGAGTTCCCTTTTCATTTTTGTGTTGTTATATTTTAAAAAATTATTATCATTCCGTATGTGTTTCAAAATGTCTTTTAAATTACTAATAACAAATATGAAATACTAAGTGCAACGTTGTAACAAATTTCATTTCCGTCCAAGNTAATCGCTAGTAAAATCTGATGCAAAGCATGCGGTTGATATAATTTTATATCATGTTATTATATTTGTATTTTATTTTGTTCTACATTATTTATTTTGTTTTGTTCAGTTTATGTATTTAATGGATTAGTTATATTATTTATATATTATATTTTGATTTTTAACCAAATGTTTGAACCATTTTAAATTTGTATTTGTAATTCCATATTGGTTTGATTGTAGAATGATTGTAAACATTCCAGTAAACTGATAACTTGATGATGGTCTGTTGATTAGGTTGAAAATGTTAGTTAAAGTAGTAAAAATGATTCTCAGCAATAAGATGTATATGTTGTATAATATTCAATGAGTCTGAGTGTATGTTGAAGTGAAATTAATACAGTAATACCTTGACTTACAGTACCCTGACTTACGTGAACCTGGAGTTATGCGATTTTCAAATCTCACCAATTTGTCTTTTGTTTGAGCATCACGCAACTCTTGATTACTCACTCCCCCCCACACTATTGTTTAGCTTACATGTTCGGAAATGTCGCGCGGAATCAACGTATAGCTACAATTTATTTTGTGTTATTTATTTCTGTGTTTGTTTTATCTACGGAAACTTGAGAAACTTTACTATGTCATACAAACGAAGTAGAACTGATTCTTCTGCATCAAACAAGAAAAGAAAAACTTTATCTTTGGAATGTAAAGTTAACATTATTAAAGACTTTGATACGAAAATGAAAATTTGTGAATTGCAAAGAAGTTTGATCTACCAGAATCGACAGTCAGAACAATTATAAAAGGTAAAGAAAAAATTCTCAAAGCTGCGAAAAATGCTCAATCTTTAAATTCAGGCATCATTCATAAATGTCACAGTATTATCGCTGAGATGGAAACAATGTTAAAATTATGGTGTGATAATCAAGTAATTGTGAAAAATTGTGTAATAATATAATTTGTTAGACATATGTATTATCTAAGATTTTATTAAACATTTTTTTCTAAATTATTGTTTTCTTTAGTCTCCGGCCCCAATTAAAAATTATTTGTATGTATTTATATGCGAAATTATACCCCAACTTACGCTAATTCGACTTACGCAGTTATCGCTTGGTCCCATCTATCGCGTAAGTTCGAGGTATTACTATATTATAGCGTAATAAAATATGTCAGTGGTTGGCTTTAGTTAAATTAATTATATTTATACATATAAAAACAATTAATAGCATTAAAATGAAAAATTTACCAATAATTCCAGTTTTAAGAGAAAACATTTTAAGGTACAGTACATGTATTTCAAGTTTAAGAGATCTGATATACACTCTCAATATTAATAGTGATAGTAATAATAAACAATTCTTTGTTCAAACATATAGCTAAGTCATTTGGTACATTACTTGCATAGATTGTAAAATATATATAATAATTTATAATTCATATGAAATGCTTGAAAATTTATTATATACAGTATTTGTATACATGATTTAAAAATTGTGTATGTATGTGATATTTTTCTGTAGGTGTTGGGTCAACAAATAACAGGCTTCCGCATGCCAGATGTAAATGCTGTTGCAGAATTAAGTGACCCTAAGGATTTGGGACGTTTATTACAATTAATTCTAGGTTGTGCAGTTAATTGCGATAAAAAACAAGGTATTCTTCTTGAAATAATATTAATAGAATGATTTACTAAAGAAATAATGTAGAAATAAAACTAACTTCAATAACTTTTTATTCCATAATTTTAATGTAATATAAATACTTCTTAACTGTACAGTACTTAAATATTAGTGTTTTTAATTAGAATTTATATCTTAATAATAATAATATTAAACATCTGTACTAGATTATATGATTTGCAAAAGAATTGTATTACAGATTTATAAAAGAAATACAGTAGAGCGTCAATTATCCGAAAGAATTCCAGTCAGCAAATTCAAATTTTCACCAGTGCTGTGGCACTGCAATCTTTGGCTATGTCTTGGGATACTCAAATATTTTACGTTTTTGATACTAAATTAACTTCTGAAGTATAATTTTTTATTGTTTTTATATTTTTTGATGTATTTATTTTGTTTGTACAAAATAAAAAAATAATTTTTAACGATACAATAGTCTTTGTTAGGCTTAACATCGACGAAAATTCAACGCAAAGCGCCACACAACGGAGAAAAATTTCAACATGGAATAGGTTAATATATTTTTTCGTGTATAATCGGTTATCCGAAATATCAGTTATCTGAACAACCCCAGTCCCCAATTGATTAGGATAATCGACGCTCTACTGTATAAGAAATTACATTAAAATTAAACATTAATACAATTATTACTGCAGTTAAATTCCATTAACACTGCATCTGGTATGCCAGCAAACTCAATAAGGCAGCATATCCAGTTTGTCTTTTGGGGAAGGAGTATTGTCACACTGTGTATTCATTTGTATTTATAAGCAACTAAGTAACCAGTTAATTAAACCTAAAAATAATAATTAAATTTAGAAATATTTAATTTAAAAAATTTAAAACTCTGGCCTTTACATCAAAATAGCAATTAAAAATTAAATCAAAATTAATTAATGAATTCAAATTAAAATTAAAATCAAATCAATTGAAATATAATATTTTGGAAAGTCTGGATAAAGTACTTGTCCATCTTGATTGATTTGGATATATTTTATCCGGGCAGTCAAAGTTGAGTCTATAGTACTTCTTTACTTCTTTGTAAGGTTTTGGTTTTGGTTGACAGTGACAGAACATTTTACTTTTAATATGTAAAATATATAGAATAGAGATGTGTAGATGTAGAATTTAGAGTATATCAGTGGTGTGCCGTGACATTTGATGATAGGAAGCTGTTTTTTTTGTAAGAAGCCAACTTTCAGGGGAAATCAGTTAATTGCTCATCAGTGATGGTCTAGGGTCCATTCGTATTCATTTGTTTGATAAGCCAGTAAAAACCCTAGACTTTTCTAAATGTATTTTTAATATCACTATTACATTCTGAATCACTAGCCATGATGTGAGGGCTAAAATTAAAAATAGAATTATAAATCTTACTTGGTGAAATAAAATGTGTGGTGGATATACATACCTGGTACAAAATACTCTTCAATTGTATGAATATACTTTTAAAGAAAATTATAATTAAATATACCTTTGTGAAGAAATGTACATAAAAATAACAAAATATTCATTACTTTTTAAATCTTAAAACAACCCATTTAGTCAAGTAGCTCCCTACAAGTGGCTAATGGATGGAATTGGAGACTGTCCTGGTAGGTGTGCAGGGCTGCCAAATCCCAAGGGTGCCGATACTGATCAATGTCAAATGCCTGTTTTGTCGCATCACAGGGTTCTTGTAAATTTTAAACATTTCTCACCATAGCTGTAAAAATCTAAATATGTTAAACTTAATAGATTGTCTGTCATTTCTTTTTTAATTTGTTTTAGGACCAGATGTCCATGGAAATTTCTAAAATTTACAACTTTTCAGTTACTCTCATCTCTCATTGAACTGGAAAAATTTCTGTCTTTATTACATCTAATATTATGAAGAAATCAGTTTTCCACTGTACTCGGCTAGGGATTGGTTTGGTTAAGCTTTTGTTTAAGTAAAATTCCGGCTCTTTCAGCAGGGTTTTATTTATGTCTCTAATTCCTTATCTCTTAATTATTTAACTACTTATAAAGTAGAAATAAGTTGAAACCAGTTACATTGTACTTGAATACTTGGGAAAGAAGTGGAAAGACAAATTTTTATGACAAACGGATACATAAATCGTAAATTTAAGGAATATAAATTCTAGAGCTTTTTTAAAATGTACCCTGTGCGTCTCATTCATTAAATTTAGTTGTAAATGATGCTGTCAAAGTAATAGTTAATTTTTTAACATTGTACAAGAATGTACATGTTATTTCTGCATCCCCTTATAGATGGGACATACTAAATCATATCACTGGTTTAACATTGAAATTTACAAGTAATACAAGATGGGAGAGCGAAAGCAGAATAAATATATCAAATATTTTAATGGATTTTTTTTAAACTCCTGTCAGTTGACAGGACTATACAGAACTATCGTAAAAACATGCTAGTAAATTTCTATTGGTTGGGTTAACTTATAAATCTACTTGTGATTCACATAATGGGGCAAGGGCAACCAAATATCTAGTAGGCAGGCAGCTAACAGCCCATAACTGGTCCTTTATAGAATCATTGGAAGCATTACATGATATTTTGGTGTGTAGCATCCACCTGCTAAACCATGTGAGGTTGGTGTTCTGTAAAGCGCATGTGCAAATGCCTATAATCTGACAGCTTTTCAATTCAAATATTTTCACTGTGGAAGCTGTCCCATATTTGACAATAAGGTGCTTCCATTGGGAATATCCATATACAAATTTATATTCAAATATACAATAGCAATCGTATCAGTTTTTTCATATGTATTATAGAAATTTGTAATAAGATACATAATGCAGTTATAATAAAATATAAATTTTAATTAATTCAAAGTACATTCAAATATGAAAATAATTGCATAATATGTATTTTCTAAAATATAAATACTTGGAAGTGGGGGAAGCACCGCTTCCAAGGACGGCACGCTACTGAAGTATATATAGAAAAAGTGTACAAAGCACAAAGTAAGATTAGAGTATTTTTGTTTCAAACCAACTAAGGATAGGAATAATCTGAAAAAATTGAAATGGCATGTTAAACAATCATAAAAGACAGATTTGTAATTTTTGATGCAAAGATATGTGAAATTGTATTCAGGAAATTGAAAAAACCAGAAAAAAATTCTGTTGTCTGATAAATCAGCAAATTCAATAAGCTGGAACCGCTTTGGTCCCAATGATGCCGTGTTAACAGAATTTCACTGTTTTTATTTTAAAAATGAAAATATGCTTGTTTTATTGATATCTTTGAGTTACAATTAAGACATTTTTATTACAGAATATATTGAAACTATAATGGGATTGGAAGAAAGTGTTCAGCATGTTGTAATGAATGCTATTCAGGAGGTAATTTGTAATATTCTAATTTAATTCATTTGCTGCTGTTACTGTTATTAATTAATATTGTGTAATCTAATTGTTTTTCAGTTAATGACTAAAGAAATTCCTAGTACTTACTCAGCTGAATCTATTGCTGATCTCAATGAACATTTAAAACGAGTATTAGAAGAGTTACAGATAGCCACAGAAGCTAAACAGCAAATTACTCAGAGATGTCATGAGTTAGACATGCAGGTATTGTAAATTTTGCATTTATATCTTAATATTAGCAGGTAAACTCAGCATTGCCTGGGCAAAAAATAAGAACAAACATTACAATTATTAGCTTATTTCATACTTCTAACCCCTCTATTGTATTATATTATAGTATTTGATTTATATAACTACAAAGGTTATCTTATGTAAGGGTTTATAATACCAAGTGATCAATCTAACACACTTTGAAATTTCTTTAAATTGTGTACAGTAGAGGAATGAAGAATTTTTAATTTAAAATCACTAGTGAGGAGTACCTTTCAGATATCTCAAAACTTACTTTGCAGTCATCTACGAGAAGCCGGGGGCATTGAGGAAACTCAATAAGTGGTTCCCTCAATGCCACTTATCCGGCACAGGTTCAAAAAACCCACTCACGTTGTCATTGGATGGTTAGGAGGGCAAATAGTT
Organism: Centruroides sculpturatus; assembly: GCF_000671375.1. Taxonomy (NCBI): domain Eukaryota; kingdom Metazoa; phylum Arthropoda; class Arachnida; order Scorpiones; family Buthidae; genus Centruroides; species Centruroides sculpturatus. Next base: position 444,527 of record NW_019384628.1, read on the forward strand.
GAGTGTAGAGGTTGATAGGTACGTCAATAGGAGCCAAATAATGACAGGTAGACAGGTTTAACAAAACAAATAAAAGTTAAATATATTCTAACTCTAAGATATACATAGGTATTATAGGTATAGATATTATAGGCAGTTAAATGCAATTAAATGTAAAATCATACAAGGCAGTGACTATTAAAATTCTTATGGTGTGAGGCTATTCTACTTTCTTGTACGCAGAGAGCGAGTTTACAACTTTTTAACAAAATACATCAATTCTTTGTTGGTCATTGATAAGACATCATTCTATCATCTTGATGAGGATTCACTGTTGAAAGAATGGTGAGTGTCTTCTCCGAGGACTTTGTATTTCCTTTTTTTGGACAGTATTTCACTTTTATGGGAGCACTTATGACCAAATGTTAATTCGTTGGCACATTATGACAAAATGCCCAGAACTTCTGGTGTCTCCACCTTTTATATGAAATGCGTGGGAATCTAGTCACACGATCTTCGGTTGTTTAGACCACAAAGGCTACTTTTGCAGGTGTGCGAGCTCAGTGACTCCATGATGACTTTTTTGTTGACATCATGGAGTCACTTTTCCCTCCTTTCTCAATGAGATGTTATCTTGTTGCAACTGACTGTTAAGATTCTCATTCATTTGTTGATAGTAAAGCTGTCATTTGATCCGTGTTTGGTGCAATGTTTTCTAATGATTGTGATGGATGGATGTTAAATAAAAATTTCTTAAAAATGGATTTTAATATCCTTAAAATCCTGGATCTCATACATCTAATGTGTTTTGATAAATGAGTTATTGTGCTTGAATGTGCTTGCAGCAAAAGCAATGTGTGGATGTGTCATGTCTGCCAGATAGATTAGACTTTCAGTGAACTCTCATCTGTAATTTGACCCATTTCCTTTAAAAAAAATTATAAAAAAATAATATTAAAAAATTTTTATATTTGACTCTATCGATGCAGCGACAGTTTTCTCACTGTAAGTTAAATCTCTTCACCTATTTTTTGCTTTAATTTGTTTGCATCAGATGAATGCTACCTGTTAGACCTTCTCTAATTTCAATGCCTAAAATGTTACTTATAAGCCCTAGGTGTACTATTTTAAATGCTGACTTCAGTTTTGATTTAATGATCTCCAGTTTTTTAATCTTCTTCACTGTCAATATTAAATCATCTATGTAAGTAATGAGTATTATTCGATTTTCTTCCTTTCCAAATACATAAATGGGATCAGCTGCTGTATGCCCTCCTTCGATACTTGTGATAAAGCGATCTAGCTTCTTGTAACATTTTCTTTCAGACTATTTTAATCCATATAAAGATTTCAATAGTTTCTAGACTTTATCTTCTTGTTTATTCTGAATGAACATTTCAGGTTGCTCCATGTTTATTTCATTCTATAAATCATCTTGCATGCAAGTAGAAGTTATTTCCATCTGATGTATGTGCATTTCTTCGTTTACAGATGCTGCTAATAATGTTGTTATTATTTTGTATCTAGTGACTGGAGCAAAAACATCATCATAGTCTATACCTCTTTCTTGGGCATGACCTTGAGCTACAAGTCATGATTTTTTACTTTTCTACGTCAACCTGTTAGTTGGTTTTCATTTTAAATATCCAACAATTTTTAATACTTCCTTATTGTTTGGCCTGGATATTAAAATCCATATGTTGTTCTCATGTAGGCCTTTATATTCCTTTTTCATGGTGGTTAGTCACAGCTCTCTAGCTTCTTGATTTAATGCTTCAGATACAACGAAAACTATTAAAACCTGAAGATGGCCTATACGAATTGGCCGAAAACGTTTGGAATAAACAAAAATAACTCGGTAAAAAAATTCAGGTGTGTGTGATTTATTATTATAAATAGATAACATTGCTGAGAAGGTAGATAGATTCAGATACATGTTTGGAGTCTGGAATTTTACCTTTAATTACTTGATAAACTTTTCTCAGTCTTATGGGTTTACGTGTTATTTCAATTTTTGGGTGATCTCATTTTCATCTTTTCAAGTGATTCTCCTTAATTTCTCATTTGATTTTCTTCTAGATATTCAACCAAGTTAGGTTCATTGTCAGACTCTTCATCTAGTTTTGTACAGTTCTCACTGTTCATCTCCATTGCCTGATTTAGTAGCATTGTACACACCATTTGGTTGTAGCAGCAAAATCTAGTTCAGTGGGGATACTCTTTAGAAAGGTCTCACTTGTGTGGATTATTTCAATGAATCTCATGTCATATGATGACAATCTTACTTCCTGGTCTTTTGACTCATTTGAGTATCCAACCCACATGTACTCATCACCTTTTGGCTGAAATTTTCTTTGTTTTCAAGTCTTATCCAGCAACAGCTTTTTTCTGATGATTTTAAAGAAACCAATGTAAGGTTCATGCTTAAACCACAGTTCATTCTGTGTTTTTTCAATGAAGGTTTTTGTTGCACTTCTATTTCATAGAAATGTGGCTGTATTGATTGCTTCTGCTCATAGTGACTGAGGAAGACCCATTTGCAACATTATGCACCTTGCTATTTTGACAAGGGTCTGATTTGCTCATTTTGCCACATTATTTTATTGTGGGGTGTACTCAACACTTAGTTTTCATACTATTCCTTCTTCTTCAAGGAATTTGTTAAATTCATTTGGTAAATTTTCTCTATCATTATTTGTATGTAGCTTTTTAATTTGACGATCTGTTTGTTTTTCGACCCTTTGTTTATAAGATTTGAACACTTGGAGAATATCTGAGTGATGTTTCAGCATTATAGTTTCCATATAACATGTACATTCATCAATAAATGTTGTAAAGTATTTTGCACCTCCTAATAATATGATATTAACCTATTCCCTGATATTCCTGACATATCTTGGTTTGCAACATGATGACCTTGACTGGTGGATCCGAGATATCTCGTTTCAGCATTGGAACTTTTTTGAAACTAGATGTCGCTAGTTGTTATAATTTTTATATTAAAATTAACTTTCAAAATATAATTTTTTTTGTTTTTACATTTATTAATATATCTATTTTGTTTGTGCATAATAGAAAAATAATTTTGGATGATACAATAACCCCGATTATTTTTTTTTAAAATGTGACTTTCGTTAGACTTAACATCAACAAAAATTTAACATGGCACAACACACAGTGGAGAAATATTTTAAATCAAGACTCACATCACATATGTCAACTGCTTGCACAAAACCTGTATGGCAGTATGTACTGTACTTTAGACTGTTTGATTTGATCTAAGGTTAAAAATTTATATTTGTTGTTACACATCTTGTCACACTACTATCTAGATACCACTTTTTTCTTTTATCCATTTGTGAATTCTATGTTGCATGCAAGTATAATAAGGGCACTGCTAATAATTTTTATGTCTGTCTGTTTTATTTTTGATTTACAGTTTCTACTGATATGGCCATTTTTACTGCAGTTGTTAGACCTTCCATCAAACCTTTGACCTCTGAATCTTGTACTACTATCTCTTGAGTTCATTCATGACTGCTTTTCATGGTCAGAATTTCCCTTTGAAAATAATGCATTACTTCTCTTGTTTTCATTTAGCTTTGTAATGAATTCCCTCTGTCTTGCTTCCTTTTCTTTAAATTTTACTTTAAGGTTTTTGCGCAATGGTATGTCAAAAGATTACTCTATGGCTATACTAAAATTTTCATATTTATCTGGTATTGATCCAAGAAGCATAGTTGGTAGTATCTTCTGAAATTTCTATTCTCACTTTCTTTACTTGATCAGTATTGAATTCATTTATGTATTGCATAATTGTCATATTCTGCCCTTTTCCCATTCATAATATCTTTGCACAATGTTGTTTTTCTAACAGAGCCTTGTGACTGGAATATTTCCTTAAGTTTGTCTCCTGCTTTCTTGGACATTAGCATTTTTCACAAGGTTTAACTGCCCAAGACTACTGCTTAGATTTATTAGTGCCAATGTCTTTGTATTTTGCTTGATCCACTCTAGGCTTTTTTATGGCTTTATTTTAGTACTGTCAATTTATTGCCACAGATTATTATTATAAACAAGAACACTTTTCATCTATACTTTCCAAAGTTCATAATTGATCTTGTTAAACTTCTCACTATTTGAGAATTCACTAGGACCCACAATACTGTAGTAGACAATGAATCTATTTACTTATTTCTTATACTAGAGGTTCTTTCCTGGTAAGCAATTCTGGTAAGCCCATAACCTGTCAGATAATAGCAAATAAACAAATCTTCTATGTCTAAATATTTTAATTGTGTACACTGAAATATAGTTACAGGTAATACAAAGGAAAAGTGAACACAAGGAGACAACACAATACACAGATGTAGCAGATGAGAGTAATATATAACAAAGAGAATAAAAACACGTCAACAGCATGTATACAGAAATTACATTTTTACTTTTTCATACTCCAAAAAAAAGTTGTTTTATAAAAGCTGTCATTATTGCTTTAATTTAAAATAGGTTTTTCTATTCAATTTAATTATCTCATGAGTGTTTCAGGAAAAGAAAGGTGATTTTGACTTTTTTTTATGATAATATAATCTTGATGACATAAGTTTAAATTTTGTTAAATACATAGTTTAGAAAAATATTTTTTCTTGAATGCACTAATAATGCTAAATTTAATTTGCAGTTTATTTCAATTTCAAATCTGTTTTATCTTATATGTTCAGTACGGACTGACCACATTTTTTTTAATAGTTTCGTATTCTGTAATAAATTATTAATTACACATATAAAAGCAATAAAATCTTACATTGCACACAGATACAGAAATTAATATACTCATAATTTTCTACTTTCCATTCTTATTTCTATATTGTTTGTAAATTAACTAATATTTCTGATGCTTTTATTAAATTCTTTTCTAATAGGTTGCTATATTGCAAGAAGAAAAGGCTAGTTTACTTGCAGAAAATGACAAATTATTAGAAAGATTAAACCATATTGAAAGTTTAGAAGACCCAAGGTAAAAATTTCACAACTTTTAAAACATCAATAAATATAATTTCTTGTATTTTCCTTATTCAAAAGTATCATTATTTAGAATTATTATTTGAATTTAAATTTTAAAATGTAATCAGATTATTTAATTTAATTAATGTATTATTAAAATTTGAACAGCACTTTAACAGGAAAAAGATTTCAACAGATGCAACATAAATTAGAAGTGATGCAAGATGAATTATATAAGTTAGAAACAGGTATGTAAACTGAATGTATATTGAAGATACAAAACATGATTTATACCATAGGTACAACTTTGAATATGTTATAATTAGATTTTAATTGTTGGTTAGAATAAAATTGATATTCAATATGTGAAGTTATATACTTAATTTCAAATTTCCAGCTAATCCTTAAAAGTGATAGATTCAATTCAACATTTCAAGTAGACAAATAGGAACTGTTTTGTTTTTAACATTTCCAAGAAAAGTAGAAAAAGGCAAACTAGTGAAGTCTGTATCTGAATTTTAATTTATTGTAATTAGCTTTTACATATTAATGGGCCACTGTTACAATTTTGTAGTTTCCACTGAATAATTTTTTTGTCAAGTTGTATGATGTGATTATGATAATTATTTAAACATATCTAGTTTATCATTCTTTCTTTTGTAGCCTTTTGAAGTTTTCATAACAATTATATAACTGTTTTGTTGTTTGATCATTTACTTTCACAATTGCATCAGACTCTCTATATATTTAATTTAAAATACCTTGATTTTGTTTAACTTATTATATTATTGTTGAATATATCATTGTAATCACTAGGACTTGCTTATTTTGATCAGTGTTAGTAAATAAGATTACAATTAGTGAAAATTCTGGTTTTGTTGACTCTTGACATTAAAATGATGTATTGTTTGTTTGTTGTTAAGTTATGGCAACACAACACTTGTGCAATCTGCCTAGGGGATGCCTTCCAGGAGGTCTTTCAAAGGGAAACTGGCCCCTATTTAAGCCTGGTCACACCATACGATTTCCAGCCATGCAGGCGACCACAACCATGACGGCTGTTCTCGTTAACTAGTAAACCCCCTTTGAAAACTGGTGCAACTGCAACCGCGACTAGAAACAAAAAGTTTGTTCTACTCACACCAATTGTAAATGTGCATCCAATCAGCAGACGCCTTTGTGCCATGTCATACGGTGACAACATTGAAGATAGTTCATCCTCATGGCAGATAGTTAGAGGATTTATACTTTTAAAGAATCAAGATTGATCAAGCTTATTCAGTCTCATGAATACCTGTGGGATTTTAATTCTCCATTTTATCGAAGATTTTATCTTTTTGTGTATTCTCACCAGCTCTATCAAAATAATAGCTTTTTTTTCTTTTATTCATTCCAGAAAAGGAACTGCTTGCCATTTTAATAAAAAAAGTGGCTAAAGTTCCATAAATACTCTGAAGTAGAATGTAAAATGTTGGTAAACTTACTCACAAAAGTAGTCAAGAACAAGCGACTGTAATTTTTTTTGTTTATTATAGGGTCATGTTTCTGAGTTGCAATGTCAATGAACAATGTGTGACCATGAGAAGACACGCATGACTCATGCTTGTTGCAGTTATGGTCACCTGCATGGCTGAAAATTGCATGGTTTAACCAGGGCTTTAGGCGTTACAGATGTGGAGAAAACCCAGAAAACTCCACGTGGCCATTTCATTCGAGTGAGGTGCAAACCCACAACCGAACTCCCAGTGTTCAGAGTACGAAGACTGCTTGGCCACTGGTGGGCTAAAAATGACATATTAAGACAACTAATGTATAAGTTGTAGATATATTATAATTATTAATTACTAGTAATTCATGCATAAAATTACATACAGTTACATATAATTGAAGTAAGGAATTCCAGCAGTTTAACTATTATGCCAGGGGTGGCCAACCTGTGGCTCGCGAGCCACATGCGGCTCTTTGAAGGATTATTTGTGGCTCTCAATAAATGTACCCGAGTTCCCTTTTCATTTTTGTGTTGTTATATTTTAAAAAATTATTATCATTCCGTATGTGTTTCAAAATGTCTTTTAAATTACTAACAACAAATATGAAAGACTAAGTGCAACGTTGTAACAAATTTCATTTCCGTCCAAGTTAAGAATGATATGACTCATCGAAAACTGCGCGAATGAACATAAACAGTGGCGTAATCATCCGTTATCGACCGACTCTAGACCGATTTTGAATTTCTAAACTGTCATTGCAATGGACAGTTGAGATTGTGCTCTGGAGGAAACAATTTGTATCACTCTTGCTACGGATATAATTTGTAATCTGGAATTTTTTGCATACCTTTTTAATACGTATTTAATTGCGGCTCGCGAAAAATTTCAAATTTTGAAAAATGGCTCGGACTATCAAGGAGCTTGGCTACCCTGGTATTATGCTTTTAGTTAATAATTAACATTTAAAGCAAGACATAACAGTTGTGTTATCAGTCACAGATTGTAATGGTTACTGGTGCAATGTAAGTTAAAAATTCTTATTCACCTGTAAATAATGATAACTAAAATGGAAATCTAATTAATAAATTTTTTTGTGTATTTTAACAGAATTTGCATATCTTAAAATATAACATTAAATAATTGATGACAATACCTGTGATTATAATAAGCAGATTTTGCTATATTACGTTGTTATTTTCTATAAAAGAGATATACTTTTGTTCAAATTATAAAAAATATATCTCCTCTTCAAATCTGATGTTATTTTCCTCTGTAAGATGAATCACTCAATAACTTACAATGTACATTACAAAGAAATTTTAATTTAATCTGAAAATCAGTACAGCTTAAACTAATTAATTTTTGAGTTGATAAATTCAAAAGTTCAACAATTTTGGCAAATACAAAAAAGATCTAACTTAGAATTAACTTCTTAATTAAATTGTGACTGCTGTCAATTTAACATTATCAATAAGTGTATCAGATTGTGAATATGGACATTAATAATTTGCTTGCACTTTCAACACTATTAATGTTGTCTTTATGTTCTGTAGTTCAAAGTAGAACATACACAGATACAAAAACTTTTCACTGTCTTACAATGTTAAAAGTACTAGCAAGTTTTTCTGTTATTAAAGACAATGTAACACGAACAGACAGTTGTCTTTTCTTAGGACATTAGTGATTTTAATAAATAATAATTGAATATATAAACTTTAAGCAGTTGATTTATATAAATTATCTATAGGAAAAAAATTCATAAATAAAAGATGTTTGAATTTTATGATATTGAACATGTGTTATTTAGTAATATAAAAATATATTATTGAAAAATATTAGCTTAGTTGCATCTTAGACCAAGTATATTTTCTTTTATAAGTATATCCAAACAACTTGAATAATTCAATAAATTAAATAAGTATTGCCAGATTATATTTGTGCTATGATATGGTTAATTATTGTTGTTGAATTAGAATTGATTGAAGAGTAAGAAATCTAATCACTTACTTTTCAGCCAAATTACTTTATTTAATCATTAATTAGATATACTAGAGTCCAAATGTAATCCAGTGATAGTTATTTGGCTTATTAAATATATTTTTTCTATTTGAAATTGAGTTTTTCTTTTTTTAGTATATTTATTAATAGTTAATTTAATTATATAGTTCCTTATTTTAATTTTCTTTTATAGCAAGAGATGAATATAAAATGAAATCAGAATTACAAGAGAAAGAAATTCTTGAACTTAGTCAAAAGGTTAGTATATTTATTAAGAACAACAAAATTTTAATTTTATAAAGCCACTTATTTATAACTATTGTTTTTATTCAGAATGATGATTTGCAGAAACTAGCTGAAGAAGCTCGAATTTTGAAAGATGAATTAGATGTACTAAGGCATACATCTGATAAAGTTGTAAGTATTGCCACAAATTGAAAAATAAAAAAGTATTTATAATTTAAAAATAACTGAACTTTATTAATAAAATCATTTAATACATGTATGGAACTTAAAAATATATTTTCAATATTATAATTTTTATTTCAGGAAAAATATGAAACAACAATTGAGTCTTTCAAGAAAAAATTAGGTAAGGAGAGTTTGAAAATTTAAGTTTATTTATTGTAATGATTATTTTTAAAATATGTTATAAAATGGGAAGCTGTAATTCTAAAATAGATGTAAATTTTGTTTTTTAAATGATAAATATTTTTGTTCAGAAATGAATTGATTTTATTTTTTTCTGAATATTTTTTGTTGCAGATGAATGTTTTGTACTTTACCTTCTGTTATTTGAATTGTTTTCAGAGAAAATTACATTATTGGCATATTTTCATATGTTGTTTCTATTAATTAGTGCTGAACATCTGGCACCTTTTTGTATCCAGGTGTTGCATATAAAGCTATTGTCCAGGTACTGTGAGTAACTGTGTACCCATATCTGTGGATACTCATTTAAAAGATTGTGTGTACTACATGAAAAATCATAAACGAGCAAAATGATTAAATTATAGAAAATGTTTGCTAATCTATTTAACAGTTTTTAGTTGAATGTTCTTTCAAATGAATCATCAATATATTCATTTTCAATTTTTAAAACATTAGTTATGAAAACAACCTTTTAATTGATTAACAGTTAATTAATTAAGAACAAATTATTATTTTAGTTAATTAATAATTAGAACAAAATGTTTTTTTAGAATCACTTAATTATTTAAATTTAAAATAAAACATTTTATAAAATAAAATAATTTAATCTGTTATTAACTGAAGATGTAAAACTGTGACTTCCATAAGGAGAAAAATAGTTTTTTTAATTTGTTATACATTAATAAATCTTTTACAAAAGTATTATCTTTATAAATTTTTATTAAAATTATTTTTCCCTAATTTCTCTAATTTTATAAAATATTAAATTAAAAAAAATTAATTGGAAACTTATTTGTTATATGAATGGCATATTTTTATATATTGTTTCTATTAATTTAATTAGTGCTAAACGTCTGAAATCAGGTATAAAGCTATTACTTAAAAAATTATGAACTTTACAGTTTAAATTACAATTTAGTGATGCACGAATATCATTTTTCTCAAATTCTAACATTAAACATAGATTGAATATTGACTGCCTCAAATACTCAAAAACCCCAAATACCTATAGAACTTAATTACCTTATATAATTTATTTAATATTTTATTATTAATTTGTTTTAGCCGTTTTTGAACATAGAAAAAAGGCACAACCTATCCAGATGTGTTTTATGTTTTATTAAATTGTAATTCTGCCAGCCCTTTTCTACAAACAAATATTATATTTTTAATTGTGTTGGGATTGTCACCTGTGGACATTTTAAACTGTTTTACATGTTTGTGCAGAGGCATAGCCTCTAAAGAAAGGTTGTCTCTGCAATGGAAATAGTTGTTCCTGGTGATTAGACATGGCAAGAAAATTGGACTCGTATCCAGATGTGTTTTACTTTTTATTAAATTGTAATTCTGCTAGCCCTTTTCTACAAACAAAAATTTAAAAATATTTTTTAACGATACAATAGCTACAATTATTAATTTAAAAAAAATTTTGTTAGGCTTAACATCGATGAAAATTCAACGTGAAGTATGTTAATAGCGATATACTAATTACATGGGCTATACTAATATGCTAATATACTATACTAATAATGTATTTTTTCATTCTTTTCGATTATCCGATTTTTTCAGTTATCCGACCAACCCGAGTCCCCAATTGAGTTGGATAATCGATGCTCTACTGTATTTGAATTTATATTTATCAACATGTAATAATTCAGATTTTGAATCTTGGATGTTTCCTAGTATTCCAGTTCCTTGCAGATAGTATTTGCCCATCTCTATTACAATTATTTATCATTTTTTCACTTTGTTTTAATTTTTAGACCAATTCATTAACACCCATCCTCAAATTGAGGGTGTGAGGGGTTGCAAGAGAGTTAACTATTTCTAAAAATATTTTTATTCATATTAGATTATTAGAAGCGCTCTCAAATTTATGTGTTATCCTAATCAGTGCATCATTTTTAAAATGCAAAATGTTTTAATAAAAATTTAAATATGACAATTGTTATATTATAATACAAATGTAGGCCTGATTCCTTTTTGTGCATTTTGCAACACACTCATCCATTTTATAGTAATTCTTCAATTAATATCAATTTTAATATTATTATTATTATATGTTTTTAGTCAAAATGTAAATTAAAGAGAAATTTTAAAAGTTAGTTATGAAATTTTGTTTTAAAAAGTATCTGCAACTGTCAGCCATAATAGTGTCTGCATTAATTGTCCAAACATAAACAATGTGATAACAATTTATTCTGGTGTAATTTTGAGTAATTTTAAGATATTATCTTTAATGTAAAAGAACAAGAAATTTTATTGTCCATGTAAAATTAAAAATTAGATTACTATGCAAGTTTATGGAAGGTTTTTAAAAGATTGTTTGGAGTTAATCTCTAGTTACAGCAACAAAAAAATGAATGATTGGTACTTGTATAGTAGAAATGTAAATAATATATAAATAATTTTCAGTCAATATTTTAAAAAGATATATTTTTCATATAGTATGTATAAATCTTACAAAGGGAGTTTACAAGTGGTCTTAAGAGATTTCAGTAATGTCTTGTGGATCAAGGCTTATTCATAAAATGTTATTGAGCAAAAAGAGAAAGCATGCTTCTGAAATGTTTTCAAGAAAATTGAAGTTAAAAATCCTGAGTAACTTACCTAACTTTTGCCAAAGTCAGTCATTCGTCAAAGTCTATGTGGTTAGGTGGCAGTGCATTCTGTACTCTTACTTATGATATCTCTGGTTTTTGTCTCAATGAATGAACAACTTTTTTCTAAATTAACTACAATTTTTTATATAAAGTAATTGTAAATTACATGAATTTATACATTTTGTCTATTTATTTTCTGTTAAAAATGTTCATTTTTTCTTCTTTGAAAATTTTGTTTTTGGAATTGCTCTGTTAAAAATTAAAGTTTGTTTTACATTTTGGAATATAAGAATATTAAGAATAATTCAACATTTTAAGCAATTAAATAAATTCAAAAAATTATTAGTTAAAATTAACTCTAATATCACAATGAATTGTTATATGTATGTGACAGTAAATAATTCTTATAAACAATATGAAACCAAAGAGGTGACATTAATTTAAAAGAAGTTTATTTCTCCCTTTTCATAGCTAATAAAACAAGCAAGAAGTAAAAATAAAATTATAGCATACGAATAATAAAGCCATAAACTATAAAATAAGATTCATGTTTAAAAAACTAAGCTATACTGCCACCAAACCACGCAATTGTTGATGAAAGGTTCTGCAAAACTTACTCAAAAATTGCTGGGAATTTCTTAACTTTGATTTTCTTGAAAATATTTGAGAATCATGCTTTCTTTCTTTGTTCAATAAAGGTTCCTATCAAGGCTTATCCATGCAAACTTATTGAAATCACTGAGGACTATGACCTAACCACTTCTTGTTAGCTCTAAATTTTACTTAACTTTGCCTTATTTTGTGATATTAAATTACTGTTTTATACTTGACATAAATCAAGAAATTATTTCAGTTGGTTATTACACATTAAGGACATATCTTTTGGAATTTTGATTGTATTTCTATGTTGGGCAAATTTTTGTTTATGCATGTTTAAATCACATCAACAGATTAAGTCAACATTTCATAAATTTTATATAATGCACTAACTTATAATAGTTAATCAATTTTCCTATTTTTATTGTCTACTCTTCCAATTTAAAGAATGGTGTTCATCTACGATTAAATCAGAAGAAAAAATCATAAGTTAATTCAGTTTTTTCTGACTTTTCAAAAATATGCATGACTTTGAACATGAAAGTTTTTCAAGCACATTCATTATCCTGGTATTTCCAAACTTTATCTTCTAGCAGGAGTAGAATTTAATTATTATTTTTTATACATATCTTAAAATGCTTTCTTTTAAATTAAATAAAAATTTTTAAAAGATTTTATATTTTTTAATTTAGTTACAAGGCAGATTTCTTCATTGGACATTTTCTGTATGTTTCTCCTCAATTGAACTAGATACTCTTTTGTTTACTTTTGCCATATTTTGAATGTAAGATTGGACCTCAGAGAATATTTATAATGATTTTGAATCATAAATGGACTTAAGTTGATTCACTTTCTCAAATTTAAATCAAATCAACATTTAGTTGGTTTTGTTCATATTATGGTGTTTGAGCTGAATTCATTATTTAAGCTGGTTTAAAATGTATAATACGAAGAGACTATAAGACTTCTTTAGTATGAGAAGTTGGATTTTTAATATGAAATATGTATTTATGTCTAATTAGATTAATGAGAAGGAAAAAGACTTGATGTACTTTGTACTAATTTTAATACTTAGATGATATTCAGATTGGTGTAAACAAAATTTCATGTAACATTTAATGTTTATAATTGTTTGATTTCATTTTAGAGGATTTAAGTGATCTTAAACGTCAGGTAAAACTTCTGGAAGACAAAAATACATCTTATGTACAACAGAACATGGAATTAGAAGAGGTTAATAGAGATTTTATAATAATTTGAAATAAATACATTTTTAAACAAATAAAAAGAATACTTTTCTTAATACAGGAGGTCAAAAGAGCTGGAATGCTGAAATCTCAGATTGACATGTACAAAAAACAACTTCAAGAACTCCATTCAAAATTTTCTGAAGAAAGTAGGAAAGCTGATAAAGCAGATTTTGAAAATAAGAGACTTTCAGAAAAACTTGTATCTATACAACAAGAAAAGGATGTTAGTATTTAAATTTTATGAATAGTTTTTTTAATCCAGATAAATTACTTGGTTCTAACTATAAACATTGTTTTAAATTTTCAGAGATTGATTGCTGAGAGGGATTCATTGAAAGAAACAATCGAAGATCTTCGATGCACACAATTTAAAAATGGTAAAATAGTATTTAATTATTAGGAAAATTATTTGTTAAATTTGATAAATTTAATATTCTAAGATTTTTAATTATTTTGTATGGCATGTTTGTTGTATTGTTTATTTATTTATTTTAATATCAGAATAATAAACAGAAAAAAGATTTAGATTAAAATAACATCCTGAGTATTAGCAATTTATATATTATTAGTAATACAGTTAAGTAAATAATTTTTATTTATAAAAATATAAGTAAAATTACTTTATATGAAGTTATTTCCAAACTTAAAAGATTTTCTACTGCATATTCATTATTAAAAACTGTTTAAAGAATATCTTGAAGTTTACTTCAACTGTAATGATAATATAATAGTTATATTACAAATAATTGAAAAATTTACTACTAGTATATTGGTAATTACTATTGGTATTTGCAATGTTAGAATTTTTTTACTCTTTCTGTTCTATTTGTTCCAAGAATGCCTTTTTTAATATCCATTGTGGATTCAGCCAAGCTCACAATTGGGGTAGTTAGGTGTGATGGACATGGCTACACATATTTAGAAATGATTACTTATGGAAAATGGAAATCTCCAACTGCCAGGATTTAGTCCTGGGCACAATTCCTTCAGACTAGAGTGACAGTATTAAAAATTCTTTAAAGTATGCTTTAAAATTCTTTTGATTATCTTAACAAATCTTTTGTGACCAGAGGGTCGGCACCTCATTAGTGCCTCATCAGGATGGACACCACTGTGTCTCGGTTGACATGGATAGTGCTTGGTTGGATTTAGGTTGCACGAATGATCACGCGTGTGAGCAAACGAATTCAAGATGGAGTGAGAGACAGCACATCGGAATTTACTCACGAAAAGACTAGGTCAATGAAACAACATTTTTTGGCAGGAGGTAAAACATTATATTACAATATGATAGTATCCCAATTGGGATTATAATAATTAAACTAGGGTGAACTTAATCTAATTTCGCAGTATTCGAGAGTTTACAGTGGTTCGCGAGTTGATAAATAACTGAAGTAGATGATGTACCTGAGGTGATGATAGATTTTATTCAATTTTCGTCAATTTGTTGTTGTTTTAGTCACAGTCCGTTATCGTTCTTGAAGGGTTGCAGAAAGGTCCAGATTGGAAAAGTCTGGGGTACGATAGTCAGGAAAAGTTTGTCCTCACTGGCACCGTTGGTCGATGGTGAAATCAGATCCAGGAAAATTTGGCACAGGCACAGAGAATGTGTTGGAGACATTAATCCATGAGGAACAGGTGATAACTGACTATTTTGGCCGTCAGTTTCGATATCCGTCTGTTATTTTCTGACTAAGAGGTCAGCAGATCGCAGGAGTGCATCGTTTTCATCATTGGGAAGTGTAAGTGGTAATTTTCTCAGGTAACTGAGGACAACAATTGTTGAGCGCATAGGACGTCATCGTCGATGAAAATTGATGGATTAAAGTCAAATTAAAGTTGGTTAAGGTTCAAATTCTCACACTTTTATGCGAAGATAATCAAAAATGTTCCAATTCTAAAAACTGTTGACCTGACAAAGTTCCAGGAAGGAGGACCAAAAATGTTAGTCTTTATATGAGGGCAAGGACTTACTGGAGTTTTATTTTAGATGGTACTTAAAGAATTTTTAATCCTAGGTTCTCAGTGGTAGGATGGCACCTTAATTGACTTGGTTGTAATATTTAGCTGTAAAATACTTTCAAAAACTTTGTGCCCTTTTATTTTAAATTACTTTTTCATAATAATTGAGCTGAGTGAGTATAGCTCATTTCTTTATACTCAAATATCATTGGTTTTAAGTAAATTCCTCTGAATCTGTTTGACCTTGAACAAATTTAGTATGGACATCAGATTCAGATCAGTGAATATTATAAACTATTTGAAATTCTGGTCAGATCATGTTTTTCATATTTTGAGGAATATCACAGCAAAACTCTGCCATAGACTTAGGCTGGAATTTTGGGTGCTACAAAGTGTACACAGCAGCTAAGTTATGTTTAACATGTTAACCGCCATCTGATGTGTCGGCGGTCATACTAATTAGGGCTGTACAGAGCCATACGACCACTGGCCATCAAACCACTTCATGAGGCCATATGACAGCTGGCGGTCAGAGCCAACTTTATAGATGTGAGAAAAAAATTAACACACGTAAACTGGAACGATATACTACAAACAACAATTAACACCTCAATACTACTTCCAGCAGTCAAAAGATTTTAATAATCTAACGTTTTTGGCCGTCTTTTAGAGGCCCTCTTCAGGATGAAACATTAAAAAACAGTTCTATCTTTTGAAGGATTCTAATAATCGAATACAGCTGTATTCGATTATTAGAATCCTTCAAAAGATAGAACTGTTTTTTAATGTTTCATCCTGAAGAGGGCCTCTAAAAGACGGCCAAAAACGTTAGATTATTAAAATCTTTTGACTGCTGGAAGTAGTATTGAGGTGTTAATTGTTGTTTATAGATGTGCACGAGAAGCCACCACTAGGATGTAAAGCAATGTCTTACGTAGCCAGGATAATTTAAACTTGAGTGAAACTACATTGGTTATAGTGACGTCGGGTGGTCGGATGGCTCTGTACAGCCTAATTAGTAAGACTGCCGGTGCTTCAGATGGTAGTTAACATGTTAAAGTATAAACAAATATACATCACTCAATTTTAGCTTGACATTCAGTGAGTTTTAAACAATTTGTTGTGACAGTTGAGTCTAAATTCCAGCTTAACTGCTTTATATTCATTTGTATATTTGTAAACATTGCTGGCTGACAGCATTCAACAAACTCAAAAGCTGTTATACAGAAATTGAATTGAATCATTCTGAAGCAGAGTTTCAAAGGAATTGCATTTCCAAAATCAGTCACTAAATCAGATATCTTTACTTCTATTTTGAAACACACTAAATAAACTCTAGATTTAAGTATAAATCTTATTTAGTTCAATTTGCAGATGTTGAAAACAATGAAGGCAATTCTGGTTAATAATTATTTTGAAATAAGTCACTGTGTAATATAGACAACATGTAACAGACAACAATAGTGATAATAGAATCCCTCTATAATCAGTTATTACAGCAAATTTGAAAAAAGTTTTCCTTTCATGAAGAAAAAAAATCAACAAAATTGTTCTTAGAATTTTAAATATTGCATAATCCCATGAACTTGATAAGATGCTAATTGTGATGGAAATTATTATGTACACACAGTGTGTTTACAAGTAAGTTCAAGGAAGACTTCAAAAAAATGTCTTTAAAAACTAGATTCTTATTTGGGAATGACTATCGTGTAACATTATATTAAGAAATTGAGATATGTATAATACATTTAAAGATATAAATAATGATATGATTCAATTTTCTATTTTTGTATATTGTAGAAAGTGAAATGCATGGTGATAAAAATGGAAAACCATCTAGTTTATTATCAGAAGCAGAACTTTTAGAATCTGTTCCTCCAGAAATTAAGTAAATATTAATAAACTATATATATATTTATTTAATGCATATTTTATTCTTTTCTAATGAATAAAATCTAATTTTCTAGAGAAAAATTAATTCGTCTTCAACATGAAAATAAAATTTTAAAACTTAAATTGGATAGCAATGATGATCAGCAAGTTGCAGTTTTACAAAGTATGTTGGATGACTCAAGACTGAGGCAAAGTGAATTGGAAACAGAAAACAGGTATATCTTTATTTTATAATAAAATTATATTTGTTCATTTTTTTAAATTTGTCATTTATTTACAATATTTAATAAACATTTTGATATTCAATTATTAAAATAGATTAGCAAATCAGAAGATTTTAGAATATCAGAGTCAAATTCAAGATTTACAAGAATCTCATTCAGCTGTTAGTAGCCAAGAAGGGACGGAACTACGACACAAATTGAATAATACAATTAGAAAATTGAAAGAAACAGAAATGGAATTACAAAAGAAAAATATCACTATTGAAACATTACAAAATCAAATTGATAGTGCAGGTAAAATTCTGAATTTTTAAAAAAATATTCTGAATTTTGATGTGACTTGTGATAACCATTTATAAAATTTTACATTTCAGTTCAAAAAACTCATCAGCTTCAAGAATCTCTCAATAAAAAAGAGGAAGAAATGAGAGCAATGGAAGAACGTTACAGAAAATACTTGGAAAAAGCCAAAAATGTACAATTAACATTGTAGTTTGAAAAAAAAAGTGTGAAAAATTTTTCAAATTTAATTTTTGTTGTAGGTAATTAAGACTTTGGATCCAAAAAAAAATACAACTAGTGGTTCCGAAGTGATTGCATTAAAGAATCAATTGTTAGAAAAAGAGAAAGTTATAGCAAATCTAGAGGTGAGAAATGAATGGCAAATAACTAAATTATAATCAATAAATCCACAAACCTGACTTTTAATTAATGCCAATGACCTACCATACTATCAATCATATTTTGGCCTGATAATACAGCAGATTGTTTTGCATAAATTATAATCATTTACTATATTGGTATATATACTTAAATTTATTTAGAATAGTTATATATACTTAATAATAATTTGAATCCAAATTACTTTTAACTGCATTAATACATCCAATTTTATAATAATAGTGAAAAAAGCAACTTATGTACTTCAAATTACATTTAAAATATGATAATTTATTACTTATTCAAAAATAATAGGAAGAAATTTTTTCTCCTGCTTCTTCCTTTCTTTATTCTTTCAACTTTCCTCTCCCTTCTGATCTGCATTTTCTAAAAACATTTGTAACGTTTTTTATGCAAAGAGATACTTGGGTATGTGACTCCAAACTTGCATCTAATTTGTGCTCCAAAGGACTTGCCTTTTCCAATTGAGGAGAGTCTCCTCCACTTTGCAATAGATGTAACCACTTTTTTATTTTCATAATCAGAAGAGCTGTCTGTAAAGCTTGTTGTTGTTAGAACTGCTAGAAAAAGAACTGTTCTTTTCTAGCTTTTCTAAGAAATTTTTTCATGTAAAAGTTAATATCTTGAAATATTGGCTGAAATAGCAGATTAACTTTTAATTTTGACAATAAATTAAAAAGTTTATTCTCTTAAGTTTATTTTATTCTTATTTTATTTAGAAAGAAGCAGAAATGGCAAGAACAATGAGAGAAATGGAGGAAAGATTAATAACCACTGCATTCTATAATTTGGTATGATAAATGTCTATTTTCAGTGGATTTTTCTTCTGCAATTTACATTCAATTACAGCAAATAAACAAATAATATAAATGTAAAATAGCATATATACAATAGTATGCAAATTGAAATCACATATTAAGATATGATAAAATAATATTCAACAATATTTAAAGAAAGCAAATAAACATTGCTTTAATGTGAAATGTTAGAGAAAAAATAAAAGTTATGCATTTATATTTTAATTCTTTTTAATCTAGGGAGCTAACAAACAAAGAAAAGCAGCTGAAGAGCGACTAATGCAAAATACATCAAGTCAGACCTTCTTATCAAGACAAAGGCAAGCTACCTCTAGACGATTAAATTTACCTGGTGTTGCCACTAGGTAAGAAATGCTAATAAACATATTGCAAAAATTAAACGTCCTGTTCATTTTGTAAATTTGTTGTATGCATTTTTGACATTAAAACTTTTCTTTGAAAAATGAATGAATTAAAACTGATCTTGTATGAATACCTTTCTTTAGAGTTATTGTGTAAAAGAAGAGTTATTTTTTGATTTTTTTTGTGAAATTTAATATTGACTTTTTTGTATATATGTTGTAAAACTGAGATAAAAAATAATCCTATAGTTTGATTGTAGTTAATTTTTTATCATTTTCCAAAACATTTCAATTTGATCATTAAGTTTAATACAGTTTAATGATGTTCTTTATTTATTATTATTAATTTTCAGTTGACAAGATAGCAGTTTTTTTAATTAAGTGCATTTTCATTTACCATATATTAATGTATTGCTTTTTTGTTTCAGTGAATTCTTGGACTACTAACTTGCATGCTGACATCAGCAGTCATTTTATGTGAAGTGTTTAAATGCCTGTGCATGCCATTAAATTCTTCCTAATCATTCTTTGGTTGTCAGTAAATATTTTGTTGTATGTCTGTTTATAAATTATTTTTCATTTGTTCCAAAAATTATAGAATATAATTTAAGCAAAATTAACAAATTTGCTCATGCTTAATTTTTTTTCCTTTTTTCCATATTTAAATGTGTCATGCAAGTGCAAGTCCTAGTAAACATATCATAGTCCCTAGTTTTTGTTATAGGATAGCACATGTGCATGGATGATAATTTTTAGCATTTAATTACATTTTTGTACATACATTGATAGCAAACTTGTGTTATGAGGTTGACAAAATGCAAAATTTGCAGTTCTTACCGGGATTTTTAATTTATATACATGATATGTAATGTATATGGCGGCAGTGTGTGCTGACTAAGGACACAAATGGGACCAAATAAAAACTATGTGATTTGTTTTTTATATGTTAAAAATAAAAGGTGACTGTGCAGTATATATTTGATACTAATGGAGTATGTAGATAAAAATTTTAAATTTATTTTACCTACAATCTGTATCTACAGTTTAAATATTAAGTAAAAAAGTTTTTCATGATGATGGTAACAAAATTTTTTCTTTGTCGAATTAGAATCTGGAACCGTTATCGATGAATTTTCCGCAGTCTTCCTTTGAAGAAGCTGTAAATAGTTTAAGGGGGAGTACAGAATATTTTGTATACTAATTGTGGGTATACGCCATTTTTTCTGCTTATAATGCTTGTAAAATATGTTTATGCCCTGTATGTATATACAGCATATTTTATTTCTGTGGTGTATACTTTGTTTATAAATCACTGTAACAAAGTCTCAATAAAATGAAGCATAGGTTACTTTTTATGATCTTTTGAAAATTTTTAACAGTAAAATAAACATTTACGACGGTATACATAGACTTTTTATACTTACAATATATTTATATTATGATTAATTTATTATATAAACTACGATATGTAAATATGAATATTAATCATTACAGTAACATATAACATAAAAATGGGGGTTATTCACAAGTTACTTAACGGAGGTGGGTGGGTATGCAGATAATTTTTATAACGGAGTGGGAAGGTTCATAAAAATGTTACTTGATACTGGTCTCTACTCGGGTTACAGAATGATTCATTTTTGTTTCTGAAGTGTTACATAATGAACCATACCGTTTCTGTACGTTATAATTAATAAAATGCAGCGTTCATCACCCAGTGCTGTGTATTATTTCTTACTCGTTAGGAGCTATCCATAAATGACGTCCATACTGGAAGGGGGGAAGGGTTATGACAAGTTGGACAAAGACAACGGGTTGAACTTAAATGGACGTCTTTCGTTTCATTAAATGTTATACATTTTATTATTCATAAAGTGGTAAAGATTTTGGGGAGGTGAGTTTTGTTGGACGTCCAAAGAGGGGAGGGGTTACAGAAACTTGAAACCGGGACATGGAGGAGGGGAAGGAAAAATTTTAAGAAAAATGTGCACGTGATTTATGGACAGTCCCTAAATACAATTAAGGAGGGTTGGTCAAAGCTATGCATTATGTAATTTTGAGGGGTGAGTATGTGTGACAGTGTTACGGAGCGTTACAGCGGGGTGGGATAATAGTTGAATAATAATGTTACGTAATTTACGGATATTCCTATTTATTTTAAACAAAGTCCGTTTAAATAAACGAAAAATGTAATTATTCAGTTTACATCAATGACAAAATCTAGTGTCGAGCTGCTAATGATGGAAATTTTTAAAAATAAATGTTTAACTTACAAATTGCATACTATACGTAACTCGGAATCGTTGAGAGGTTTAATACGTGAATTTATAACAAATGTCGATCATTTAATGCCTTTAAACACTTAAAAACCAATATTTTAGAAAAATATTTAAAAAACGGCAAACTTACTGTAAAAATAAAGATTTGACAACTGGGAACGTTAATTTTGCAGACGACAAAAATTCTCGTCCAGAATGCGCGCGCGTGAATTAACTTTTAAATTAAAAATTCTTTAGGAAAGGATTTTTTTTTAAATTGCAAAAGTGTGTTATAATTAAGAGAGAAAATCCGTACGATAATTAATTCGTGATTGTTTTTTCCCCGACTTAATTTTTACCTTCAAATGTTATTAAAAACGAGTTTTGCCAGAGGACGCTGACATCATAGCAGACGATCATCCGATAGTACGTCATCGATGGCGGACCAATGGTAGAAGAAATTGGCGCTGGCAGAATGTTCGTCTGCTGAGAAATATTGTCAAGATGACAGTTGTAGAAAACGGTTCGTCTCTAGGCGTTAGTGAGGAAATAAACGATTGCAAAGTGGTAGTGACGTTATTGAATGGTAAAAAACACGAAGAATATAACAAAATAAGAAAAAGTAAAACTAGAATCAAATATCGGAGTTGGGTTATTGTATTTGCAGCTTTTGTTTCGTTTTCCATCAAAGCTGGATTGCTTTATACTTTTAGTATATATTATGTTCAATTTCTGTTAACTTTTCAAGAATCTAGGTCTCATACTGCTTGGATCGGTTCATTGTTCACCTGTCTTTTGCAGTTAACAGGTATGTATGTCATTCGTGTATTGTTATATATTTATGTATTACGTACCACTATGCATTGTTACGTTGTATCAGTTATTGTTTTAGTAACAAAATACGTAAAAAGTCTGCATACATAATATGTTGATTTAAAACATCAATGTTTTCATTTAATGTCCATAAAACCAATGTTCAAATTGTTGGGGAATTCATTTTTATAAACAAACATTATATAAAATAATTAGTGACATGTTTAAATATTGAATTGTTAGAATAGAAAAATATTTTTTAATTCAGAAAAATTAAAGTCAGCTTTGTGTATTATTTAGATAATACAATAGGAACATGACATATTGAAATTAAGAAATGGAAATTTCAATGAGATAATTGAAAAGTAAAAAATAAAATTATTATTTTCTATATTTTATAATTGCTCCATTAGATTTTTTTTAATTAAACGTTTAATAGTAAAATAGTATTTAGATTATTTTAAGTGTATATCAATATTTTAAGTGTAATCGATATAAAAGGTGTCTCCATAAGTCTACAACTATCGAAGTTATACTATCTTTGTTTATTCTTTAACAGGTGAAGCGTGATGCCAAGAGGAATGAATTCAAGTTATATTGATGGTGGAAACTTGTGATCAGCAAGAAGTTGCCACAGAGCTTAACAGGCTGCATTAAGAATGCTGTATGTTATTGATGGTAAGTCTGAATGCATCCTCTTAAACTCTTTGGAAACTTCACATGTTGCAAGTCTTCACCATCAAAATAACTTAAATTCATTCCTTCTTACTCAGCACCATGTTTTACCTGTAAAAGAACTGAGATAAACAAAACTCCTACTGTTCCAGACTAAACTGGTAGATACTGATATGCAGTCTAATGAAAACAATTTATTAAAAATTATTAGTTCAATGGGTTATGTATATTACAGTTTAAGATGTTATAAATTTGCATACTGTACTTTTTCTATAAAAGTGATGTGTTAATATTGGCTCACTAGATATATTTACCACCACCCACCTGTATTAGTGAAAAAGGGAGAGGGAGGTAGATAAAGGATTGATGAATCCTTAGAGGTTGACTGTGAAAAAAGTTTGAGACCACAATTTTACATACACAATATAGTATATATAATATATGAAATTCAAATTTTCAGGGTATTTCTTGTTAAGTAGAAGCATTATAGATGTTTTTCTTTATTTAAGGAAGAGTTAATATTTAATATTTTGGTACTTTCCAGTTAGCAGGGTCCCAGTCAATTGATGCAATCCAACTTGCATGTATTAGGTTGATAATTGGTTCAGAGAGGATTTTCCAAATGGGTAGGTTAGGTTTAGGGTTTAGGTTAGAGTTAGATCGCATCAATTGACTGGTACCCTGCTAACTGATAAGTACCAATGTTGTTTTTCATTGCACAAATAAGAAATTATTAGGATAGTCTTTTGAAGAGCAAAGGAACTAGAAATAAAATTTGAAAAATGTTTTAAATATCAATGAAATAAAGATGTTTATATTTGGAAAAAAAGCAATCAGATAGGAATGAAACCTCTAATAAAGCAAAATATAATGGTATGTTTTCACAATCAATAATATATTTTTTAATTGATGTCTTCCTTGAAAGTTAACTTTCCTGCAAACATTATTGTGCTTTACAGAAAGCAATCCTGAAGTGTTTTTCTGTAATTATTACGTGGTTGATTTTATTAGTAAATAAATAACACTACAATTGTAAATAAAAATATTTTGAATATTTTAATTGTAACATAAGAGTTTTTATTTAATTTTCAGTTTGCATAACATTTTTTTCTCTGTTGGGCAATTTTTGTGTCTTATTTTGAGTGGACACATGAAGTAAGCATATTCAATTTTTTTTTTATCTTTAGTATCAGTTATCCATAGTATCTTTGTTTTTGAATGAAATACAAGAAAAATTTGTTTATTTAATATTTTAGATAAGATTAAAAGTGAGTAATAAAATTATTAATGCATAAAACTTAAAGGATGTCATTGAGTATAATGAATATAATGTCTTTATTGTTACAACTATGATGATAGGAGTAGACAGATAAGCAAATGATAATTGCTAAGGCATTATTTAATCTCTTTATTTTCAAATGTATTTAATTTTGCCCAGAAAATTACATTTTTAAATTAAAGTAGTATTTTTAAATTTGATATGATTTCTGAATTTAATTTTATCATCAATGCTATGGTTTTCTATGTATTTTCAAACTTTTTTATATTTGAATTTTTAAATGATTCTGTAATCGTGTACTTCATAAAGAAAAAATATCAGCAAATTAGCAGATACTATAGGCAAATTAGAACAGTAATATGAATAATATATACAGTATTTAACGAATGTTTATCGTGTGTATACCTTAATATTTGTTTGCTGTTATCCTATTTTGACTGTATATGAATATTTTTATTTGATTTTAAAATATATTTAAAGAAGTTTTAAAAAGGTTTTTGTTCTAAATTATGCAATGCTTTCATCATTTAAAGCACTTATTATTCTAGTTATTAATTGTAATATCCTAATATAAATTTTGGATTGCTTATCTGAAATTGTAAGCCATTTTGATAATGTGTGATTATTTTTTCAGTTAGATGTTAAAGAAATGAAATATTTAGAACAAAAAACTATATTATAAATAACTCTAAAAACACCTAAATCCAGTAAAGAACACAAGTTTATTAAGTGAACTAATGTTTTTGACAGTTCTAACATTAGAACCTGAGGATCACCTTTAAACAAGATAAAAAAAATGATAGTTTATTTAATAAACTTGTGTTCTTTACTAAATTTAGGTACTGTACCTTCAGAGTTATTTATACATTGTATATCCCATTATTGCAGTAATTTATATTATCCAAACAAAAACATCTGAGATGTAAAAAAATTGAGCCAAGTAAAAAGTTAGGACAATTTTGATGACAGTAAAAGTTTTTCTTGAGTTTTTTTTTTTTTTTTTGGTAAAAATAAGTTTTTGCTTTGAAGTGAAACAGAAAACATTAATCAAATAAAAATACAGGTAAAAAATCTTAAATACCTAACTTACTTTTACCAAAGAAAAACACCTAAGAAAAAATTTGACTGTTATCCAAATTGTCACAATTTTTTACTAGATGCAATTTTTTACATCTCAGATGTTTTTGTTTGGATATCAATTGTTTGATTATGTTTATTACATTAAGACCTAAGGTGATGATGTACTGTACAATTCTGTTGATTCAATGCTTTCAATATGCCATTAGTAAAATCGTTATAAAAATTTTTCATTTACATAACTTTGAGCGTTTGTTATTCTGGATAACATTTTGAATGAAAATCATTTGTTTCAATGCAACTTTATCCTTACAAGTGATACGAGCAATTATTTATTGTGGCATTATCACAATGCCAGACTGCAATTTTTAATCATATTTTTAATTCAAAATATATGCTCTTCATCTCAAATTAGTAGTGGCTTGCCCCTGTACATCATACTTTTCCTTTAACAAGAGTTTTGCCAGTCATATATTTAACACCTTTCAAGGAAAAATTTTTGAATTACAATAATGTGACTTCAGGTTTGTATTGGAAGTTCATATATAGTTATTCAGGGCCTCCCATCTCAAATGTTTCCATATCTGGTCTAATCTTTCATCTATCTTACTCCATTCTCGAGATTAAGGAAAGATGGACAGATGGACTGTGAGATGACTGTGAGAATTAATAGGTCTAAAATTTTTTCAAATTGCAGCCCAAAAAGTAAAATAGGTCTATGAAGAATCCCTGTGAACTTTGACTATCAACCTGAAAGTTTTTCCAGCACATCACTGATAACTAGAAAAGTTTAAGTTTAAAATCTGAGCTTTCTAGATGCAGTTGTTTTTTCCCTAGGAGTGTTTGCAGTACTATATGAACAGAGAAGAATAAGAAAATACAGCATTTTTGGCAATTTCTGGATTTTTCAATTGCTTATACTTTGGCAACCCCTTTATAGAAAAACCTGAAATTTTGCACACTATCTAAGAAAACAAATATCTTTTGAACAAGATATTCAGTTTTAATCACAAAAGAAACAGTCTATCCAAAATGTCTTTTGTGATTAAAATAAATTTTCATCCAGCGAAATTCTACAAACTAAAAAAGATATTCAGTCTTACTATAAATGTTTGGCATAGTGAAGAAATTGACCCTCAAATCAGCAATGCTGATTCCTATGTAGTCAGTGACTTTTTTACTTGGCCAAATATATATACAGGCAGCCCTCAACTTTCGCACATAATTGGTTCCTAAAAGTGTGCACGAATGTTGAATGTTCAAAAGTAGAGGGATGCAAAAAAATATGCACCAAAAACTGTGTTTTAAAGTATTTGTTTATCAATATGTATACATAATGAAGTTAATGAGGCATGTTTAAGTGCTTTCGGGTAATTTATTTATAAACTTGTTGAGAGTTAGTTGAATACCGTCCTTTTTTTTTTTTTTTTCTTGATAAAGATTTCTATAACATGCTGTGTCTTTCTGAATCACCCTATGTACTTGAGATATACGTTTCCATTGGGATCACATTCTTCCATGATAGTCAAAAATATGTCAAGATGCATGAAGGCTTCATTCATATTTTTAATTGTCAAAGTCTCGACATTTTTATCAGCTTCTTCTTCCTCACTTTCATTGTGCATTTCATTGTTGCTCAATTAAGTATTCATTTGACAGAGGTACTGAGTGAGATTCAACCAACTCATTAACAATTTCATTGTTGACATCCAAGTTTAGTTCTTTTATTAGACTAACTATTTCATCTGTGATAGTTTCCGGTGTTTCTTCAAAATTTATAAAATCACTCATTTGTGGACATAATTGTTTCCAGGAACGTTTCATTGTCAACTCTTTTACTTCACAAGTCTCCAATATTGTTTATTGCATTCCATATATTATAGTTTTTCCAAAAATCTGTTAATGTTGGCCCATCTTCCCTGTCAGTTGCCTTGATGGCCTTAATCATTATTGTCCTCATATAATATCATTTAAACATAGCTATCACTGTTTGGTCCATGGGCTGTATGAGGTAGATAGTATTGGGAGGAAGAAACACAACAATGATTTCTGGGTATAAATTCTGCAGAGATTTTGGGTGTTCTGGAGCATTGTCTAAGATTAATAATGCTTTAAATTGTATATTATTATTTTTGCAATATTGCTTAACTGTAGGCATGAAATGAAAAGTGAACCAATCTTTAAATATTAATGCAGTAACTCAGGCATTTTTATTTGATTTCCAAATGACTGGACGCAATTCTTTATCTTTTTCTTTCAATGCTCTGGGATTTTCCACTTGGTAAACTAACAATGGCTTCAATTTTAAATCACAAGCTAAGTTTCCACCAAGAAGCAATGTCAATTGGTTTTTGGAAGGTTTATGTCCAGGGGCAACTGTGATTCTTCCTTCGATAAAAATGTACGATTAGGCATTTTTTTCAAAATAAACTCATCTCATCTACATTGAATATTTGGCTAGGAGAATATTTTCCATCTACAATAATTTTGGACAATGAGGAAATAAATTCTTTCGCAGCATCTTTATCTGCATCGGCTGATTCTCTGGTGAATTTAATATTATGTAAAGAATATCTTATTTTAAATTTTTACTTGCTTGAAACACCATGTTAGAATCTTCATTTAATCTAGTCTTCTAATCTTCATGCAAACTAAGAGCCTTAGCTTGAATAATTGAAAAACTCAGAGGGACATTATTTTGATGATGATCATCAATCCACGATGACAAAGATTGTTTCCATTTCATCCATTGCATAGCAATGGATGAAATGGAAACAATCTTTTGGATCTATGGTAATGGAAATGGAAACAAGTCTTTTGGAAACAATCTTTGAAGATATATTTCCACAACTTTGAATGTATTCCTTAATTTTACTCTTATTTTTCAAAATTGAACATATCGTAGATCTGTTTACATTATACAAACATCCGATTGAAGCAAAAGATTCACCATTTTCAGAATGTTTAATTATTTCCATCTTTGTCTCAATCGTATGAAGTTTGATTCCTTAATTTCTTTTTGTTTGTATCAACACTGCAGTTTCTCCATTTCTCACTCATGTTTATCAATTTATAAGGACGAAATATTTAAACATAAATAAATAAATTGGCAAAACACACAACACCCTAATGCAAGACTGAAACTGATTTGACCTCTTGCTCAGAACAACACAGTAGTGATTACGATTCCACTATTGTACAAGAAGTCCGCTATTGTAGGAAGTAATGTGTGTCCGAGAATGTTAAGTGAGCTACCACACTTTGTAGTGTATGAGCATTCTGCATGGAAGCAAATTTTTTCATTATCAACAAAAATATTTGAAAAGTTGAATTTTTAAAAATGTGCAAACTAGCAAAAGTTGAGAGCTGCCTGTACAGGTATACCTCGACTTACGTTGTTTCGAGTTACGTTGTTCCCGATTATACGTCGTTTGTCAAAAAAGTATATGGAAAAATAAAAATCAAGTTTAAGTCATTTTATTCGACTTTACGTCTGTCCGCCACAAATATTGAAGTCGTAATATCACTAGAAAAATGTTTAAAGCACATAAAATCATATTAAAATATATACATTTACAAGTATGTACTATATTTACAGTACATGCATTCGTAAATTTAGATTACTTTTTTCTGTACTATATTAATTAATTAAAAACTAAAATTTATTTGTTTGTAAGCTTAAAATAAATCGTTATTAACCATACATTATTAAAAATGCATTAATAAATAAAATACAGAACCGGAATTGGCATTTTATGGTTTAGCCTAGTGACAAGTAGATTTGGAGACAAGTAAATTCGACTTACGTCGTTTTTCGACTTAAGTCGTTCTCCTGGAACCAATTACCGACGTAAGGCGAGGTATACCTGTATAGCCAAACATGTGTAAAAGACATTGCTTTTAAGTTAGTTAAGCTAATTTTTAATTAAATTATCTTAATTTGTTTAATTTTAGCATAAAAATATTTTTTTAAATATTTGACTATAAAATAGAGTATTGTTTGGATTTGGATTATTGTAACTTTAGCAAATATATATACAGTATATACTGTATATATATTATTCATTAGATTTAAAAATATATATATATCTTTTTTGTATAATTTATATAATTTTTTTAATGTGTTAAAAAGAAAACAAAAAATTATTTTTTCTCTTTACAAACTTTATAGGGCCATTTTCTGGCTTAATGATAAAAGCCTTTGGATGTAGAATCACTATCATGTTAGGTGGATTAGGAACTGCATTTGGATATATTATTAGTTCATTTGCTATCAATGTTAATTATTTACTTTTCTCACTTGGAATATTAACAGGTAAGCATTTTATTATTCAAAATAATTTAGTATATGTTTATCCATATTTTTATATATCAGTGTAAAAACCAGCAATGAAGAATATAAAAATTACACTGGTTTATTTATTCACGGAATATGTAAATGATAGCAAATTAAATACACTTATAGATTCTTTCAAAATATACAAATATATACAGTGACCTCTCATTTAAGTGACTCTCAGTTATAAGACATTTTTGACTGGTCCTGGCTGAAGCCTATAGTTAACAACATACCTAGAACTGATAACCGATATGCACAGAAGCAAAAATATATATATTTTTCGCTTCTGTGTTATCGGTTCTGGGTACATTGTTAACTATATCCTGGTGTGGTGTTGTATTGAAGCCTGTAGGAGATAATGTTTAAAATCTCTCATTTGAACGACTCTTAATTCTGCACCACCTACAATTGTTTCGGACTAACATATTTTTCCCTTACTTTATTGTCATGATTGTCAATCACAAGAATAGAGTGGAATCACTTTGCCATAGGTCAGACAGGTGCCTAGGAAGATAAGAAAGCAGAGGATTATCATACTGGACGTAATATCTGTTTTTAGAAAGAGAGTGGCTGCTGGCTATAAAACAAGTGATAATGTTATAACTTGGCCAATGGTCACTTAATTATAACAAGTGATTATGTTATGACCATTGTCATGCATGACAGTGGTCAGTAAAGCGTTATAACATTACCACAGACTATTGTTGCATTCTCCTAAAGTTGTTGCCAGGTATGTATTAACTAATAACTTTGGTACGAATTCTGTCAGGTCACGATTATTTACATGCATATTATTCAAGTTTTGACAAATTGACCTTTCCTGACATATATTTGATACTTTACATAGTTAGCTATGTAAAGTAACCTTTGGATGACCAACAAAATTTCCAAAATATCCTTCCTTCTAGTTTCTGCCCTGTAAAGATTATAACATAAAGAAAATACAGTACTGTAGTTTGGCCCTGCAGGCCCACTTTTGCTGCAAAACTTGGATATGCACATTTATTTCTGAGTGACTGGGTGCCAGATTTTAATTGTGTATTTTGAATTTAAAAGAAATAATGCTTTTAACTGTGGTAATCAATACTGAAAGGTTTGCAGTTATATTTTTAACATTTTTCATTCAAGTTGGTCAATCTCTCTTTTGTACAACTCTCTCACTTATACAACTTTTATTATTGGTCCCTTTAGAGTTGTATAACTGAGAGGTCACTGTATTGTGTGTATGTGTATATAACTACAGTAGAGCGTCGTTTATCCGAAACGTCAATTATCTGAAAGAATTCCAGTCGGCCTAAAGTATAATTTTTATTTGTTTTTATATTTTTAAATGTATATATTTCGTTTGTAAAACATAAAGAAATCATTTTTAATGATACAATAGCCACGATTATTATTTTAAAAAGTTTACATTAGGCTTAACATCGACGAAAATTCAACACAAAGTGACATGCAACAGAGAAAAATTTCAACACAGAATAGGTTAATATATTTTTTCGTACGTAATGGTTATCCGAAAAATAAGTTATCCGAACTACCCCAGTCCCCAATTCATTCGGATAAACGATGCTCTACTGTACACAAATGTAATATAATTAGTTATATTTTTAATCATATTGTATGTAAAATATACAGTGAAACCCCGGTTAACGAACGTCCTGGTTAACGACCAAATCGGTTAACGAACTATTATTTTGCAAAAATTTTGTCTTGGATAACGAACAAAATTCGGATAACGAACTTAACGGGTTTTTGTGTCAAATTTGTAAGCTTGCCGACTTTTAGGGAAAATCAGTTAATCGTGTGTCGGTGATGGTCTAGGGCCCATTCGTACGTTGGTGGTGGCGGAGGAGACAAAGATGACAAGTATTTTACAGTGAAAATCGTTTATTTAGAACGGAAGATGCTTATATATTTGAGGTAGTTGGAAATGGCTTATCTACAGTATTTTCTCTCGGCACTGAGGAGTGGCGTATCGCTGGTCCTACGATAGTGCAAGCTGATCAGTCATAGCCCCAGAGCGGAAGAGATGGGTTCGCTTGGTCACAGAAGCGACGGTAGGTGACAGAGCTGCAACGACTGGAGCGGTCCGCGAGACACAACACAAATTTTAGCGGGCAAGACTTCAGGCTTAATCCAGATAAAGACGACACAGATTAATCACCATAGAATTTTTAGGAAAACTGCGTTTTGACCTTGAGATTCGGGGTTTTTATAGTATTTTTTCCTCTTTGTCTCCTTACGATTAGTCCTGTGTCCCATTCCTCGCTTCCCGATTGTTTTCTTCTTTGTCTCCAAAACCGAAACCAGATCAGGTCACGAGAAAGGTTTGTTCCGAGGCATTTATTTAACACCTATTCGTCGACTCTGATCAGAGATTGTCGATAAACCTATAAGCCTTTCGCTCACAATTTAGCCTGTTGTTTCTGCTATCTGTCATTTTAAAACTTTAACGATCGTGTGTGATGTTTTTATACCAGTCAAATCTTTTCCCTTTTCCGAAAATTTAACCTAAATCGACTGTTTATGAGCACGTTTTCCTATATTTTCATTAAAGAAAACCCATTTTACAAATAAAATTACAAAAATACTGACGGCTAGAACGGATTAATTGCATTTGCATTAATTTATATGGGAAAAATTGCTTCGGTTAACGAACAATTCAGTTAACGAACGGACTTGTGGAACGGATTACGTTCGTTAACCGGGGTTCCACTGTAATACAAATGTATTATATAATATATATGTTTTCAGAGAATCAATAATTATATTTTCAAAATATTTGTTTGTATAGTTTGAAAGAACATACAAACATACAAAGAATACAAAAATGTAATATGTTTTGAACATTTTATTAATTACATTAAAATTCAATTTGTCAAAAACTATAGAATCAAAAATGAACTTTTAAATTTTTACATTATATACCATTGTGAGAAACAGAGGTTGTCAGTTTAATATAAGTTAAGGCCATGCTTGTATGCAATTGCCATCTGTTTTCTTCCTCCACCATGAGCAGCAAGGTAGGACTGAATTTTTTATTGCAGTGTCAGAGAAAGTTGACAGATAAGAAATGATAATCTGGTACAGCAGCAGGCCATATGAAATTTATTCCTAGAGATCAGAGTAACAATCAGGAAAGGTATGTTGAAATTCTCAGCCATCTAAATGAAGTGTGATGAAAACAACCTGATTAAGAACTCAGTCCTTCACTATAATGATGCCTAAATATTGCTGTACTATATATGATGAGTATGATTATTTATTAAGTACACAATTACATCAATTATATTACTGGTCTTAAACATCACTGGCTTTCCTAATCATGTTATGTTTCTGATCTAGCAGTGATACTTTTATCTGTTTACTAAAATAAAAGAGAAGCTAAAGGATTGTAAGTTTTAATCAAGAACAGAGTGAAAGTTACAAAAATCTTAGATATAGAAAATGCTTCCAGAATTGCTTTTACAAATGCAGAAGTGTATAGTTATATTCTCATAGGTGCAGCTTACTCGAAGGTAATGTGTTATAAGAGTATTTTGTGTAATAAAATCTGTTTCAAAACATTTCATTTTTGAGTCTAACATATGCAGTAGAACCTTGTTATTTCGATATGGGGCTGTCCATAAATTACATCTGCATTTTTCTTGAAATTTTTATTCTCCTTGTCCAAGTTTTTGTAACCCCCTCCCCTTTTGGACATCCAGCAAAACTCAACCCCCTTAAAACTTTTATCACTTTATTAACTATAGAGACCATAAGTAGAAACAATGGAATTACATCCAAATTGTTATAACTTACTAGAAAGGTTGCAATCTTATATATAAGTTATAACAATGCTTTCTGTAATATTGTACCTCAATCAAAAAATTAAAGCATTATCTTTGGAACCATAGGAAATAGAGCAGGACATTTTGCACAGATAAATAAACAAAATTGTGATTTTAACATACTTTATATGATGATAATATCAACCAATCTAATAATAATTTATCATCATCATATAAAACATTCCATATCATCATAGCCATACTAACTTTTGGTTAGTGAAATATAATCTTCATTTTGAAGACTATCTTCCTTGGCCATGCTTAAATTGTTAAAAATTAATCTTTGCATATTTTTTATAAAATTTGGTTTACACTTATTTAGTTAAAGTTTACTTTACATTTGACCAGATGCCCATCAAAGAGGAGGACATATTCCAAGAGACAGATCAAGAAAGGTCATTGGTCAAATGGATTCTTCTATCTGGAACTTTATCTTTGGGTCAGAGACCCAAAAATAAAGTTCTGTATAGAAGGATCCGTCTATCTTGATCAGTCCATCTCTATTGCTCCACATCGAGTTTGTCTTGACCAGCTGCCTTTCATCATTTGCTCACTGTCTGTCATTGCTAATCCTGTCCTTGGATGCTCCAGCTATTTCTCCAACAGTCCCTTCGGTCTATTATCATCTACACTAGACTTAATAGAGCTTGTTTTCATCAGATCACATGATTTTTATAATCTTAAACTCGAGATGAAATTTATGGTAATTCTTGTTGAAGTGCTTAAGCTTCTTTTGTACACTATTTTCAGGTCTTGATTTGAGTGTAATTTGGTAACATTTTCCTTGTTTTTATAAGTACACACCAACTGACTGTTTTTTAAATTGCATAAATTACTCAATAATAACTTGTAATATTAATGCATTTGTAAACAAACAGGTGAAATTATATAAGATAATGTCATAATTTTATTCAAGAATTACAATAAACTGATTCGAAAAAAAATTCAGATAATTTGAAGTTATACTTTTTTGGTCCCTTGAGTTTTGAAATAACAAAGTTTTACTGTATATAAAAATAAATGTATATTACTAACATATACAGTTTGTCCATTTACACATCCATTCATGGACAAGAGAGATCTTTCCAGCATTGGTTATGTTGTATTGTAGACTGTAGTGGACACAAATACACTGATAATTATGTTGCCATGACTTGCACCTATTCTGCTGCTATTTGCAACTAACACAATATGCAAGAATGCTGTCAGCAATTTGCATGATGCAATATGTTTAATATGATAAATTTACAGTATGATGAGCCACAACTACTTCAATACATTTTGTGGACTAACAAGGAAATTTACTTTTTCCAGTATAGAGTGTATAACTATCACAATAAATATGCATAATGGTACAATATACTTGTATCACTAGATAAAGTGTTTCCATAATGCACACAACATAGTGACATTGAGTTAATCTAAACATCTGATGCGGAATTTGGCATGAGCAACTTCTTGGTCCCATATTTATTCCTGGCACTCTGAACAGTGATTGATATCTGAACATTCTAAGTATGACAGTGGACGAATGGATAGCTTGCCATTGGCTCAACTACAGTAATTATGATGGCAAGTCATCTCGTTTCTAGACAGTCATGCATCAGTGACTCACAAAACAGTTTAAAACTGCTGAATATTACAATATGGTCTGTTCCATGGCTATCATGTTCCTAGACATGAACCCTCTCGAGTTTTTCCTATGGGGTTAAGAGATCACTGGAAAGCAAGTATATGTTGCTTACCTAGAAGCACTGCATGATGTTGGCAAACTGGAGAGGTGAATACAAGAGCCTGTGAAATAATGAATCAGAAATGTTGTGTCATCAATAATGTCATACTGAACTACTGTAACTCCATCCTTCTATTGCTGCTGAAGGCAGTTTTGAATGTTCTGTAACAAATTAAAGCACACTATTTTGTATCAATTTTTGTAATGTCATCCTTTACAATCAGCGATTATTTGTATGTTATGTTATATTATCTTAACCACTCAACATTGAGGGACAGATATATCTGTCCAGGGCGATCGTGTTGCAGTGGTGAGGGGTGGATATATCCATTAAATTCTTTTGGAGATATCGCCAAAAACTACCATGAAAAAAAATTCACATAAAAAATGAATTATGTAACAATAAAAAAAAGACTTTTCTTTACAAGACATAACTGTTTACAAAATCTTTTTCCGAAATGGTAATGAGAAAAAATGTGTGGAAAAATATTTTAAAAATTTCCCACGTTTATTCTCCAATACTTTTGGATAGCACCATACTTGACTATCCCACTGCTGAAAGGTTAAATTGATTTCCTTCATAGATTTAGTGTGTGTCTCTTTAATCCGAATTAGTAAAAACGGTAGACTTTCTCTCAGCTATTAGGTTAGGTACTCTTTATGCTTTATATGTGTAGCATTTACCCGAAATGCATTTGTGATTTGCAATAAAGGAGTACCTAACCTAATAGCTGAGAGAAAGTCTACCGTTTTTACTAATTCGGATTAAAGACACACATATTAAATCTACGTATTCATCAGCTACCACACCAGATATTGAGTGATTTCCTTCAGTTGTTATAGTACTGGAACAATCATGCACTACATGCATACACTTGTGCAATGTTGGAAAAACCTCTTTTGCCTCTGGATAGATATGTAAGTGGCCACCCTATATATGAGAAATTTTGTTATTAAAAATGATTTTTATGTCTTTTTCAGCAATCTTTTTAAATTTTGTCTACACTGGATTTGCAATTGCACTTGCTGTACATTGTAAGAAGTTTCATAGTTTGGCAACAGGAATAGCATTTTCAGGAATTGGATTTGGTATTTTTGTATTCTCACCTCTTCTAGAACTTGCAGTAGATTATTATGGATGGAGGGGATCCATGTTTATTCAAGCAGGTATGGCTCTTAACTTCTGTGTCTGTGGTGCTTTTGTTTCAAGCAAAGAACTACCAAACTATAGGGAAACCTATGTATCACAAAATCAAAAAGATATGACTACAAAGAATTTTAAGAATAACAATGTGAATAAAGGAAATGTCAGTTTTAATGGACATTCTAAATATTCTAAATTTATATCATTTTTTACAGATTGTACATTTATATGCTTTATTTTATCAAACTCTATATGGGTTATGGGTACTTCTACAATATTTGTGACTTATAAAGATTTAGCAAATCTTTTTGGCTATGGTGATAAATTTTCTATAATAATATCATCGATGGGAATTGCAGATATAATTGGAAGACTTACTGTAGGAGTTGTCTTGTCCAAATGCAAAAACTATGTGATTACATATTCAGCAATAATACTCTTTTTTTCTGGCTTGGCATTGTGTCTTCACATTACTATTTCATCTTTTGAAATGTTTCTTGGACTTGCTATTATGTTTTCTTTTTTCTATGCTAAACAGTGTGTTATTTGTGTTGTGGCTCCAGCTACAATGTATGGGGCTGAAAACCTTACATTAACTTTTGGAGTTCTTTTATTTTTTGGTGGTTGTACAACATTATTTGGTCCACCTCTAGGAGGTAAGTACTTTCTAAATAATAACTATAATTAATCTTTAATTTATTATTATTCAAATGTAAAATTTTAATAATAAACCTTGATTCTATACTAAATAATAAACCAAAAAAATTATTAAAATCTTATTTAAAGTATTGCTTTATTATACAGAGCAAATATTTCTCATTTTATTTAGCTATATTTTATTATATATTATACCAATAAAATGATTTTCTGTAAAGAAGATTGACTTGTTTGCTATGTGCATGTAAAAGTAAATTCCCAATTAGTCCAAAATTTATCAAATCAAGTCAAAAATTAAATCATAACTTTTTAACGATCTTTTAAATTTTACTAATTGGTAAATTGATACTGTCTGTAAATTATATTTTACAATTAAAAATTATTTTAATAAATTTTAAACAAATTTTATCTTCAGGATGGCTTATTGATATGACACAAGATCGTTCAGCAATTCTGTGGTTCACAAGTTCAACAAATTTTATTGCTGCTGTTTTGATGAGTTTTGTCATACTACTGCAAAAGAAACAGAATAATAATGATATATGTGAAATGTTATAGTATTATTTCATATATATATTGTTCATATATGATATATATATATATCAATGATATGATATGATAGAAGAAGTAACAATATATTCCCTTTTAAAATTTTATATTAAAATATTAAAATAAAGTCTTCAAAATGAAGATTATATTTCACTAACCAAAAGTTAGTATGGCTATGATGATATGGAATGTTTTATATGATGATGATGATAACTTTTTATTACATTGGTAGATATTATCATCATATAAAATATGTTAAAATCACAATTTTGTTTACTTATCTGCTGTTCAATCCTATTAGGAAATTATATTTTGTCTACATATTTTTTTTATGCATTAAAATTGAAGTAACATTTTTAAGTATGAACCTAAGGATAGACAATTTTTAAATATAAAGATCAGTATATAGACTATCCTTTATTGAACAGATCAGTTTTAAATTAGTGAAAATGAGAATTATAAATTAGTAAGTCATTGCTGAGTATTCAAATAAAGTTTCATATATGTAATAAATTAAGAGAATTTAACTAATTAGTCTTGTGTTTCAAAGTGGCATATGAAGAATTATCAATATTTATAACATCATTCAAATTCATAAAGAAATAAAATTACATCAAGATTATTTGGAACAGTTATCTATTTTCAAAAAGGTGATTTTATAAAAATATCCACAACAGCTTTCAAATTTATGGGATAATTTATTCAAAAGTGAATATTTATTAATTTGAATACTCCCTAGAATTTTAGTTAATTATAGTCATTTATTGGATTAATATTCAATGTTTCAAAAAATTGCATTATAATTGAAATTAATTGTACTATATTGATTATTTATGATTTCTTTATTTAATAAATGAAGTTTCCATTGCAAAAATTATTATTTTCAAGTTGCTTTTTATGATTAATTATTGTTAAATTTATAACTTTAAAGCTTAGCTTTTTATAATACAATAGGTATTTGAAAAACTTAAGGTTTATATTAATTAATTGTGTGTCCAAAAATGAATGAAATCAAGTAATAGTTAAAATGATTAACAGATGTTTCAAAAATACCAGCATTGGTTTATTAGTTTTCTCCTTTTTAACTTCTGTACATCACCTGTCACATTTTCCTTAGTCAATCTTATATGATTGATCAATTTATTTCTCCAACATAACACATTATTTCAATAATGTGTTTCAATAATATGGTTCTTAATATTTGCAACATCTCTTGATTTGGTAATATAGAATTACATGTAGATTCAAAAGTTTCACTTTTACTTAGTTCTAGATTATCTATATATATGTTTGTCAAAACTTTCTCATTATCTGCATTCAGTAATGTCACTAGAATTTTCGTTCTGGGAGGCAGAGTTGGAGACGGTGTTATCTGCCCATTTTATTATCAAACAAACTTACTTTTAAAATTTGGCACTGTTTTCAATAATGTATATAAGCAGATAAATGTTTAGTAAGATCATATAATTACTTGGAAAACAATCAATTCATATTTAAAGAAACTCCTCAATAATAGTCATTATAAGTAGACTTGAATATATTATTTCAGGGTGGGTGGATGGTGAGCATCCATCCTACTGTTAAATAAAAGTAAAGTTCTTGTAAACATTTTCTACAATACAAAGTGCAAATGATAAAATTATTTAGCCATTTACACAGAATTCTATTGTTTGTAATGTCTATATTTATTGTACAATATATTCTGCACGTTTCTGTAATTAGTTACTATGCAGTGGCGTAGTGAGGGGGCAAGGGGGTCTATCATGCACCGGGTGCCACTCGCAGAGGGGTGCCCAAATGGTCTCCAAGACAAACTATGTGTGTTTCTGGAGGGTGAGGGGGTACCAATAAAGTGTCGTTCCCCGGGCGCCAGTTATGTTCGCTACGCCACTGTAATAATGTAACATTTTACTAGACAGAAATTTAAAAAATTTTCAAATGATGTATTGGTTGAACTGTTTTTCTTTATTTTTACACACATATATTGGAATTTAATTATTTTAATTTATTTGATAATCTGAAACCCTGTTGTGACTCATCTTTGATTCTTAAACACTATGTAGTCTAATAAATTCAAACACTTGGTGTTCTATCATATTCATTTAGTGATACGTGTTTTTTTATACATATAACAGTAAAAGACAGAATTTGAATTGAATTTTATTATCATATTGCCTCTTAACCAAGAATAAAACATGGAAAGAAAAAATACAGATGTAAGCAAATCTTGTACTGAAGGTACATTCATCTTTTAATTTTGTCACCTGAAAAGGAAACAACAAAGATAGACAATAAATGTGTAAGCTGTATAAATATGTATTCATCCATGATACATAGTTTATAAATAATCCCGAGTTGGCTAAAGAGGGGCATGTTACGCCAGAAACGTGTATTTTAAACACGTATCAACTGAACTAAATAAAGATGATAGAATGCCAAGTGTTGAAAATTTATTACACTACATAGTGTGTTTAAGAATTAAAAAAATATTTTAATTTTAAAATTATTTTTTTAATTCTTCTGATATAAATTAAAGTAACCTATAAATGCTTAAAGCATTAAAACTATATCGTTTTCTAATTATTAAAATACTGATTAATAAATTAATAAAACTTCCTTATCTATTTATCTAACTAGTGATGATACTAACAAATCAAGTTTTTAACATAAAATAGCATTTTTTGTTGTTTGCTGTAGGAAAATTCCTTGATCCACAACAGAATTTTGAAGATTATGAATAACTTCTTAAATCCTTAATTAGCGCAAGCCATGGGAGAGATTTTGGATTTAACCCTCTGTTACGGAAGAATTAAAAACATTAAATTAAAAAACAAACACATTTTGTGCTTATTCAGCCCCTCCTTAGTCTAACAAGGATGTGAATGAGTAAGCAATGAGGATATATATTAGAGTAACAAAATATTTTAGTATTGTGTTACTCTATCGTGTATCATTGTTTACCTGTTCAGTTCCTTGTTCCTTTCACTTGTCCTTCTTTATCCTATTGTGTAACAGTACAATACACTAATATTGTTATTCTATAGACTTCTGTTGTAAAAATTAATAAACTATGTTATGAAAAATATATTTTTAAAAATGCTACCCTTTTAAAAATCCTGCACATGGGCTTAGTCTACTATTCTTTCTTGGATATAACTGGCATGCTTTCATATTTGAACATACGAATCATATACGGGATATCGTATACTGAACATACATAATTTATATTTATTACTTAATAAGGTAATATTTGGATTGCCAAAAAAGATCATTCCTCTGGTAACATGCAACATTCTAATTGTAATAATTAATATAATGTTAACTATGATAAAAAAAATATGTACGGTAATTTGGAATCATTTTCATTTCAAATTCTAATTTATTGCTTTCTTAACTTGAAATTGCATAGCATAATTCTCATGGAGAAATACTGAAATTATTGGTAAGAAAAAGATATTTTTTTTACAAAAACTAATTTTTAGCAAGCCACTATTCTTATATTTAATTTTTATATTTCATAGATTTATTTTTGCTTTATTTTATACAGTATATCTAATTCCTATTAATTTATATAATTTGAAATGTTCTGTAGGATTATTGTGACTTATCATTATGATATAGACCAGGATTTTCTAACCTCTTTTGCACTTCGATCTTTCTCCAATATTAATTTAATTTACAGACTCCTT
This sequence comes from Centruroides sculpturatus, assembly GCF_000671375.1. Classification (NCBI taxonomy): domain Eukaryota; kingdom Metazoa; phylum Arthropoda; class Arachnida; order Scorpiones; family Buthidae; genus Centruroides; species Centruroides sculpturatus. The sequence goes on from NW_019384628.1 coordinate 486,060, forward strand.
ACTATACTGATATTGAAATTTATTGTTATTATATAAGATAGATTACTAATTCCTGTTTCATCTTTTTTTATTTTATTAAATATACTGTAAATCAACATTCAAAATTGTCAATGTTATCAGTGGCACACTATTTTATGAAGAAAAGGCAATTGCCTGGGCCCTCACCAACAGGGGACCCCAAACCAATCTTTTATAAACTCATTACTATAGTAAAAATATCGAAATTGAAATTTGGGCTATATCTGGAAATCGTAGAATGCCAGTGTGGTTCAGGTGCAGGGGTGGATTGCGCAATGTAGAGAACTGTCAGAAGTTGCTTGAAAAAATGAACCAGGATATCGGGGATTTTTTAAAAATTCCTCCGAAGAAAACTATTTGAAGTTAACATTGTACATGGGGTCCCCTAATTCAAATTTTCCTGGCCCTCGTGAAGCCACTGAATGTTGTTGTTTGTGTGTGGCAACGCAACTGGCGGGCGATCTGCTGAGGGAGAATCCCCCTGGGAGGACTTTGTGGGGAAACTAACCCTATTTAGATGTTAGAAACATGAAAAAAACCTTGAAAATTCCACGTGGCCAGCTTGTTAGAGAGCCTGAATCCACGACCAACTAGTGTTCAGTGGTTTTATCCACTCGGCCACTGACGGGCACTTACTTTAATAAAAGTCAAAGATATTTTTATATGAGAGGTGTTATAGTAAAGTGAACCAGTCTCATAAGGATTTATGCATGTCCAAAATTTAACGAATGTGTGTGCCGTTGACCTCCGGGATTATGGGGTCCTATTAAGGTTTTTCGCCGAAGTCCAGTAGTACGTGGGGTCAAAAATGAAGCTATCAAAATGTAAACAATTATTTACCCTTAGATAATTTTTGATAACTTGCATCGCTGTTGAACGAAGTAAATATGATCGTTTAATGCCAGGCAGGCAAGCAAGCATGCAAACAGGCGCAATTGTTAGCTCACCTGTTTACAGCTCTGTGCCATGACATATGTTCCCAGGAATTACAATGTGTGCAAGCAGGAATCCAAAACCTCATTACAAAATGTCTTCAGGAAGGGTAAACAGTACTTTGCATATCTATCACGTTGGATGAAATAATTGTATAATTCTTTGTAAGGTAGGAGAGCCCGTTATGGCCCACCAAGTTTGGGCTATTATTTTGACTAATACCAATTTTCTTTTTTCAAGAAATGACTAAGCCATCATATAGACTCTAGATCAGTGGTTCCCAATTAGTTTTTCCTGCATACCACTTCAAGAAAGAGCTTAAACTCGCGTACCCCTATAGCAGAAATTCATATTAATCCATACTAATATTATAAATTAGAAGATAATTCTGTCTGTCTGTTACCTTTTCACGTCTAAACCACTGAATAGGTTTTAATAAAATTTGGCACAGAGATAGCCTACATTTGGAGATGGACATGGACTACATTTTACTGCGAGAAAATATATTACTCCCACGAGAAAATTCGATATAATGCGAGCGAAGCTGTGGGTAGACAGCTAGTGATAAATAGAATAAGTTTTTTTTCATTTGTTACCTTTAAAATACAATTCTAATGATAATGAAAATAACATAAGGTTATTTAATTTTAATGTGACAAATGTGTTCGATTTTCTTTGCACAACTTTGTAAAATCTGGTTGCTTTTTGGTCAGCTTCAGTCTCAAGTCATCTTCGAGTTGAAGTCGATGATGATGATGATGATGATTAGTTTTCATGTTTGTCATAGCCGAAAATCCGCTCTTGCAGAGGTATGTTGTGCAAAATGGTAGAAAATATTTTATTGCCGCTTTGTTGACATGATGATAATGATAACCAGTGGTGATATTCGAAATATTTAACAAAGGGTTCGCTAACAGAAAAATTTTCCTTAACAATTTTTTTCTTTCGCTCAAGTGGTGCATTAGCAACATTAGCGCAAAAAACTGACCTTAAGATACTTATATAAATAAAAAANACAGTGAAATAGAGTAACATGGTCATTAAAAAAGAATTTCTTTTTTTCAAGTAATTTGAGAAAAAATAAATAATAAAATGCGTAACTAACCCGCAATAGTGTGTCTGCAGTATTCCATGCTTAGTTCCAATTTTGTACAGGCCATCATTGTTTATTTCAAGAACAACGTCAATAACATTTCTTAGGTCGCCCCTTCCTCTGTCTACATCAAGAATCGGCAGTCACATTATCTCCCACTTTAGCTGGCGGATGCGATTTCTCAGAAGCAGATTTCATTTGTTTTTGCCTGTTTCTGAAGGTTTTCAGCAGCTGTTTGTCTTGCCTTTTGGATATCATCACAATTTTAGAAGTTTCGATATCATTACCATCACTATCATCTGAATCATTGTGATCATTTGTCTGTCTATGAGTTAAATCAGTTTCAATAAGTTTTTGGAGGTCATCTTCATCTTGAATATCGTTTGTTATTTCTGGTGGTAGTGATGTCGTTGAAAGACCAGCTCTGGGTTCAACTCCAAACATAGCTTTGTAAGGCGATTGTTTTATGCCCGAATGATAGGTCCTGTTTTTCATAAATTGTACATACCTCAAGCTTTCTGACCATTTAGTCGATTGATTACAGTCGACCCTCCTATAACACTGTTGATTATTCCGTTTTATATGAATTCCATGTTGTACGAGTCGCTTAGATTTTACAAATACGTGTGTCGGGCTGTGAACGGCTGACGTATTTGTAAAATCTAAGTGACTGGTACAACATGGAATTCATATAAAACGGAATAATCAACAGTGTTATAGGGGGTCGACTGTATCTTTTAGCCAACATTAAAATGAGAAGAATTTCACTTTGCAAAATTTATTTTAAAAACCGCTCTCTCCATTTTAACTGATCAACTTGAACACTAGACGATGGCTCATCCATAATAACAATAAGAAAACAACACAAAACTTTTAAACTAGGTACGTTCAAAAAATCAAATTAATACAGCTTCACAAATTGCACGTAGGTATACAAGTCACAACACGATAGCGCGTAATGAGTGAATTCGCATTTTTCACGGATGCTCGCCCTTTGGTGTTTAAAAATGAAACTGTTTTATCTGGGTCATTTGAATCATTCTTGTGTATTAGCAGTAAAGATGAATAACAATAGAGAAGCTTTCTGTTGCGTTCCAAATTGAAATTTCAAAGCCATACGGGAGCCCAATATAAGTTTTCGTCTATTTTCACATGGAAAACATATGATTATTCGAAAATCGCTCGGTTATATTTATGAGCTGCTCCGAATTCCGAAAGAGTGGATTAGACTTAAGAATTGGCAAAATTTTCCCCATTGTTCAGCTTTACATGAAGGAGTTATACTGTCAATTTTAAAGGATTTTTCCTTAAAGTTTCAAATGCCAATAATTTTGTGAGGGGTTTCAGAGCTGATGTTTTTTTAACACAAAGGGCACAAATATGGATACAAAAAAAAAAAAAATTAGAAACTTGTAAAATATTCCAATCAGATTTATTAAAATAATTTTGTTTATAAAATAATCTGATATTTCTTGTATTGAGTAATAATGTTACTATTAGGCTAAATTTTGTTTCAGTTAAACAATTGCTTGTGTAAAAATGAAACTACAAAAATTCTGAATTGAAATGTATTTTATAGATATAAAGGTCATGAACGAGAAGTGTAACGCTTATGAATTTGTGTTAAGGGTGTAGACAAAAACCTTGCGTCAAGCTGTATATTTCGCTACTTGTAAGCTAAATCCAAATGTCGAGAATATAGATAATCAGTAATCGGCTATTCCATGACAAGGTCTCTCGCGCTCAAGGCAGTCAGCTGTGTGAAGGAAGCAGACTGATGATTTAATTTGTTTTAAAACAAGTGTTTTTGTTACCGGCCAAACCCGATTTCGGGCCAAACGGGTTTAGCCCAGGACAATCTAGTTTAGCCTAGGCCGAACTGATTTAGAATTATTATTCAAGTATATTAATGGTTAAAATAAAAGTAAAAGGCAATCAATTAGATGAACAATATTTATTCAAACACACCTGGTCTACTTAATTGTAAAAAAACGGTATTGATTACAAGTGACCCAACACTTGTACAAAACTATAAAATAAAAATAAGCTAATCAGTACTTATCAGTTTGTATATTTTTTAAATTAAGCAATGCACTTTTAAAGGTAATTAACTTTCGAAAGTATTTTCAAAAATTCAACTCAAATAATAAAAATAATTTTTATAGTCAAACTAAAAATAAAAATGAACTTATTTTTTAATCTAACAACTAAAATTAAAAATGAACTTATTTGTGCTTCTTAGTGTAGCATATAAAATATTCAATCTTTTATTTATTTCTGCGATTATTTAATCTTTTATCTCTGCGATGGCATTTCGAATTACACAAAATCATTTTTTTACACTGGCACCTATTTGTAGCACAGTTTTTGGTACAGGTACACCTCACAAAACCTTTCCTGTCCCAACTGAATGTTTTGTAGCTGCAGTCGTTAGTGAGATTTGAACATCTTGATTAATATCACGTTCTTGTAGAAATTTTTGAGTACAAAGGTCGAATTCAGTTCTGTAATAAACAAATATTTTACTTTGACCAAATTATATAACATACTTATGCTTTTTACACCAAACAAAACGGCGTTTAACATTGCGCTTTTTTTCTTCGAAGATCGTTCTCAGGCCTTTATTATAAGTAAATATACAAAAATCCTATCTGAAAAATTCATAAAACTGNACATAATGACGTGTCCCGCTAGCAATAATTGTTCTCCTTCTATAAAATTTCTTGATTATCAGCTAAAAGCAGCATATATCATATAGTTCATATTTAAAAATTTTTTAATAAATTCTCGTTTATACGTTTTTTAAATCTTAAGAATGTTCCATTTGAAAATGCTTTAACCTGAGGAAGATCTCGTTCGTGTAGATCGAAAACGTTTGTGTTTGCAATAAAATATCCTGGAATTGTACTTCTAAGGTTCAGAGGTTTACTGTTTTTATGATATATATCAGGGGTGGCCAAGCTCCTTGATAGTCCGAGCCAGTTTTCAAAATTGAAATTTTTCGCGAGCCGCAATTAAAGGTATGCAAAAAATTCCAATTACAAAATATATCCGTAGCAAGAGTGATACAACTTGTTTCCTCCAGAGCACATGTCAACTGTTCATTGCAATGACAGTTTACAAATTCAAAATCGGTCTGGAGTCGGTCGATAACGGACGATTACGCCACTGTTTATGTTCGTTCGCGCAGTTTTCGATGAGTCATATCATTCTTAACTTGAACGGAAATGAAATTTGTTACAACGTTGCACTTAGTCTTTCATATTTGTTGTTAGTAATTTAAAAGACATTTGAAACACATACGGACGATAATAATTTTTTAAAATATAATAACACAAAAATGAAAAGGGAACTCGGGTACTGTACATTTATCGAGAGCCACAAATAATCCTTCGAAGAGCCGCATGTGGCTCGCGAGCCGCAGGTTGGCCACCCCTGATATATATCAATATATCGGACAGTAATATATGATTAATTTTCCATTACTAGTTACAAACGGCCCAGATATAGTAGCCATTTTGTAAAAATGCAGCGCGCTTTATAGTTCATGAAAAACGCGATTAGATAACGAAAGCATGATAGAAAGGAGCGAGAGGCGGGAATCCCTGCTTAATAGGTTCTAACGTGTTTATTTTATTACTTGCAAGGAATAAATCAGTTCGGCCTAGGTCAGACTAGTTAAACCTAAAGGATTTCAGGCAAAACTAGTATATCCTGACACGAGTAGGATAAACCCGTTTGACCGGTAACATTTTTAACGGGGAGTGCTTTAGTTTTCGAAACTCTTAACCCTTTAGAAGAACAAGCTGCGTTTGTTTGAATGCGCGAGGCCTTGCAGCGAAGCTTTGGTTTCTCCTCTCACTTTTGGTGAAGTTCATCACTTTCAGTATTTTAACCGGGCGAAAAGGTTTTGTACTAAATTTGAGATGCACTATAACTTTTTAATTTAAACTGTGCTGCTATCTTTCATAGGAGCCGAGAAAGGATTTGGCCTTGTAAGAAGAGGGGTCGAAATGCATAGCGATTACACCATTAAAGTCCTCTAACGATTACCTATAGTCTCGTGCACTCGTATGTAGCAGAAGCAATATATAGCTTTTGTCTACATTCTGTATGTATACAATTGGAAAATATATCAGGGAAACAATCCTTAATTTTTTAAAGAATTTTATCATTAAATAAATAAAGGTATTAATTCTTCATAGTCAGTTGAAATCACACTCAACAGAAAGAATAATTACTAAAATCATCACAACACTTTTGGCTGCTGAGACACATTTGCTTAACGTTTTCAGCCTAATGTTAGGTCATCCTGAGGTGACGTATTTTTGGAACATCGGTTACAAACTGTTCCAAAATAGAATCTAATTTGGAACCGACTGAAAACGTTGCTGTATAAGCAAGTGTGTCTCAGCAAGGCAAAGGTGTTTAGTGATTTTAGTATTAATTATTCTTGTTTTAATTACCTGTAGTAAAATGAAGATAATTGATTTTCCAAGATTGATTTTATTTGTCGTTACTGCTTCGTGAATATTAATACTTTCATTCATTCATTCATTCATTCATTTAAAGATATATAAATATTTCTAATAATATTTACTTATATGTCTGATGCGTATGTATAAGAATTCTTATAAATTAACGTCAGTGCATATTTAATATGAAATTTCACTTATATTCATAAATCTTTTGTATTTATTGATAATATTTCTTTGTGAATTTAAGGACAGATTTATAAACTCAAGCAAATTTAATACAAAAATTTGCTGTTTATTTTTATATTGTTTATAATAGTAATATTTTTTTTTCGGTTTAGATGAAGATATTTATTTTGTGTTTTAAAAATTCAGTATATTAAGGCTGATTGTGATCTCTGGTTATTCAAGCGATCTTCAGCAGATGGCGTTAAAAATTTAATGCTTTTTCTAATTAAATCATTAAATTTATAACGTCATCTGCTGGAAATCGTGTGCATAACCAAAGAGGTTACAACTAACTTAAGAGACCATTTATGATTTAAAGCTATATTAATTTAAGTTTATGATTTATCTCTTAAATTTCTGATTTATATGTTATTTTTATACAAGTTTTTAGAAACGGGATAATGTATAAAATATCAAAATATAATTTTATGCACATCTTAGTTATTGCCACTTGTACTTTATTATACGTTTTATTTTGTTAATTTACAATATTATTATTATATTATATTATACAATATTATGCCACTCTATACGCTCACGATAATCTTTAATTAATTTACAATTATATAATATTAAGATTTAAACAAAATACAGTATTTTTGGAATACATAAAATTATTTTTAAAAATACATAATGTACAGTACAGTACATATCGTAGTTTAGAGGATAAAATATCGAATTGAAAACGTTAAAAGTTTTTATCCAGTGCTCAATTTTTGAACCAAATTTTAAGATATTTCTTTTGTGAATATTCTTCAGAAAGGTAATTTGATTGAAAATTAAATGTTTAATATCCTTGATTAAATGTAAGAAGGTTAAACAGCGAATTTATAAACATCTCAATATGGCTCAAATAACTTATTTCGCAATTTAAACGAATAAGTTTAATATATATTTGTATATGTAAACTGTAATTTGTGTAAACTATATTTTTTGCATCAGAATAAATTTATTAAAAAAATGAATTACGATGTATTATATTTCATTTGATTCAGATTGAAACATAAGAATATCAATTAAATTATCTAATATAATTTTTCCCCTAATGGTATTTCGATTATCACATAACTAAGACTAGGAAAATATCTTATTTGTCAATAATTTCATGAAACGATTTCAGAAATAGAAGAAAATAACAAAGAAGTAATTAAGAAAATAATACAGTCAAACCTCTGTTTTCGAACAATTTGGTTCACGAACAAAATTTTGAACCCATATTTGCCCAGGTTGTCGAACAACCTACTCTTCAAGAGTCGGCCACAGATTACAGAGAGAGAGACTACGACCACAAATTTATTCAGTGTGTAGAAGTGTACATGTCCACCACCATAACTGTCTACGTACATGTCTACACACACCATAACTGGGCGGATAACAACAGATAATTAGTACATGTGTTTCCAGAACAAATTTGTATATATACAGACATATTATTTACAAGGTTGGTAGCACAGGGTTATACAGTCGTTCCCCCTATAAGATCATTGATTTTTCCGTTTTATCTGAATTACATGTTGTACGAGTCACTTAGATTTTACAAATATGTGAGCCGTTCACAGCCCGGCACACGTATTTGTAAAATCTAAGTGACTCGTACAACATGTAATTCAGATAAAACGGAAAAATCAATGATCTTATAGAGGGGTCGACTGGTAATACAATACTCAAAAACCATGTTAATTGACCGTCACGTAATATAAATGGCATCCAAGAATTCGTGTTTAAATAAAAATTTAAAATTTATTAATTTAATATATATATACATACACAGGAATCAGGTTGTCAATTTTCAGTTTCTTTAGTAGTGCAAGATTTTCTATAAAGCAATTGCCGAAATATAAGTCAGAGTGCAAAAATCACCAAAAAAGCTATATTTTTTCTTTTTCTTATCCAGCAATGCAGACGCTCACAGAGAAACTACCGGGTCTAGAAAGCTCAAATGTCAAACTTAGGCCTTTCTCGTTATTAGTGAGGTGCTGGCAAAACTTCTGGGTCGATAGGCAGAGGCGGCGTAAGGCGTGGGCGACTTGGGCCACCGCCTACGGCCTCACTGTCCGAGGGGCCTCGCGCTTCGAAGGTTTATGCATCAACGAAAAAATTTTACTCATCATAAAACGATAAATATATTGACATACCAAATTTGTTTTTATTTAGTCTAGCAACATTTGCTGGCGTTGGGTTGCTATCGCGGGGAATCCTTGCCAGCCAGAGCTGGGGATTTCCCATTGTGTTTGTTTACGTTACTTTCACGATTCTCAAAGGCTAGAAAGCCAATCAAAGTATCGCAGTAAAGTATCCCGTAAATAGTGGAGTTAGAACTCGAATATTAAATATTAATCCCAGGGCATTTTTTACACTTTGCGGTTGTCATAGCTGGAATCTGCTGTTGATAGACGCAGCTAATTCTTCTGTGGCAGCAAAAACATTTTTTTGGTTTTATTCTGAAAATTTATTTGCTATTTTGAAGTTCCTGCAAATGCCGGGAATTAATCAAAGGCAAATTAAAGCTTACTATGAAGCCTTTATCAGACACAAGGTGAGAAAGCAGAATCGAGGCAGTGAAGGCCGTATTATTGCAATTTGATGTTGAATGCATCGAAAAGCTTAAAAAATCAAACGGAACAATCAGACACACTGTGATTGTGATTCGGCTTTAAACGAAATGCTCAGTTTAGAATTTATCATATCATTACATGTATGGTATGAGATATTATTGTGTGTTAATATCATAAGCAAATTATGGCAATCTTTACAAGTCCTTTTAAGCCAGGGGTGGGCAAGCAAGAGTTCAGTGGGAGCCGAAATGTAGGTTTTGCAAAATGCATGGGAGCCGCAGTTCTGTACTTTTTAATTCTGTACCGCGATTTCATATAATATAAATATAATATAAAACAAATATTGAATACTTTTAATAAAAATATTTTCACAATTTTGTGAAAATAAAATTGTAACAATAATAATTGAAAGCAGAAATTAACACTTTCAGCAAGAGCCGCATTTGCTCATGGTGGATTTAAGCAATGCTCTTAAACATTTACGTATATTTTGTGACTGGATCAAAAAAATATCGACAAACTGGATTCGAAAAATGCTTGTCTGACGCTCGTCAATTTATTGAGAATAGCAGTTATGGACTGCCAAAAGACTTTAAAAACGAAAGAGTAGCCGAAAAGAAAAGGATGTTCGATTATGAAGGCAGCGATCAACCTATACAGTCTCCCAAAAGCAGATATGAAAGAGATTTTTTTAACACCACGATTGATTCTATAATAAGCAATATGATTCGGGATTTATGTCTTTAAATCAACATTTTGAAAATTTTGGTTTTCTCTATGATCTAAGCAAGTTAAAAAATATTCCAAAAGAGCTGTGAGATAGCAGAAATTCCTATATCAGACCAATAGTCTTTAATATTAACATTTCGCGAATTACGCAACAATTGTTGTTCTTAGCTACCTGAGAATGTCTCCCGTTACATTTTCTCGAAAGCAACATGACGCTTTCTCGTGAACTATTAACCTCTGCACCACCGAAATCGTCCGTGAATATCACCAGAGACGGCCGAAAAGAGTTAGTCGCCGTTTTAGTCCTCGGAGAGGAAGGAAGTCGTCGTCCATCTAATCATCGTCCATTTAATCGTCACCCAATTAATCGCCCATAAGATAACCTTTTTTTTTTGTGTGTGTGTGTGTGTGTGTTAGTGCACGATCGCCTGGATAACTAAAAAAGGACCTTTGGACTAGATATTCCACCCCTGGATACATCCTGAAAAAACCCATAAGAAGATCTTGTTCTTCGATTCAACAAGACCCGACTGGGATATCTATTACCAAAGGTATTTATCACCCTGCGAATCGTATGTGAACTCTCTCTCTCCGCGACAATACTTTATCCAATTTATTTTTAAATTAGCAGACCCCGCCACGCCTTGTTGTGGCTCAAAATGTATCTATTATAAATGTATAACACTTCCCCCGTGGGGGAAAATTTTTCGAAAAATATTTTCTTAGTGTACATTCTCTTGACGTACCCTATTAAAACGCAATCAAAAACGCAAAAACCCGCATCTAAAATAGTATAATAGAAGCCAAGTTTTTCACAGTAAGCCTTAATCCTGTCCCTCTCCCCCGCGGAGGGAATATCGAAAAATCCCTTCTTTGTGTACATTGTTGACGTACTCTATTAAAACGCAATCAAAAACGCAAAAAACCGCATCTAAAATAGTATAAATAGAAGCAGAGTTCTTTATGGTAAGGCTTACCGTAAAGAACTGTCCATCTCCCATGTTTAACGGAATAATATACAGCCTATGTCCACCCTGAAGTTCCATTCTAAATATTGGTGAAAGAATTTTTGAAATCGGATGAGTAGTTTCGGAGATTACCTGCTGCATACAAACTAACATACATACAAACATTACCTCTTTATAATACAGTAGAGCGTCGTTTATCCGAATCAATTCGGGACTGGGGTGGTTCGGATAACTTATTTTTCGGATAACGAATCATATACGAAAAAATATATTAATTTATCCCATGTTGAAATTTCTCTCCGTTGCGTGTCGCTTCGCGTTGAATTTTCGTCGATGTTAAGCCTAACGAAGACTATTGTATCGTTAAAAATTATTTTTTTATTTTGTACGAACAAAATAAATATATTGAAAAATATAAAAACAATAAAAAATTATACTTCAGATGTTAATTTAGTATAAAAAACGTAAAATATTTGAGTAGCCCGAGAAATAGCAGAAGATTGCAGCGCCACAGCACTAGCGAAAATTTAAATTTGCCGACGAATGCTTTCGGATAACGGACGTTTCGGATAACCAGCTTTCGGATAAACGACGCTCTACTGTATTAGAATAGATAAACCCTTGTTAATTGTTAAGTGTATCTGAGTCACTTCCACATGTTGTCTCTCGATCTAACATTAAGAATCCGTCTGTCCACGTATGGGACCACTCGCGCGACGGTGTGACGTCATCGCCGTCTCGGCTTCCGTGTTCCGTTAAACACAGTGGTATCAATCCTGACAGGGCACCTCCTTGGTGCCCTGTCAGGATTGATACCACTGTGTTTAACGGAAAGGTCACAGAGCAAATATTAAAAAACTGTCAAGATTTACACTCAGTCTTGCGAGTGAGTGAGAGCAGTGACTTACAACCGTACGAATTATATGGAGAATTACAAACGATCCCAAATTTACCCAACTTCATTAAAGATGTGAAACAGCTGCTCCAATACATAACAGAAATAACTTGAAAGAAATTTACCCAAATATTTACATTGACGTTCGAATTTTGTTAACAATAATGGTAAGTACTGCCTACGCTGAAAGGATCTTTTCAATATTAAAACTAATAAAAATAATTATTTAAGAAATACAGTGGGTCAGAAAAGACTTTTAGCTTTCGCAGTTTTATCTATTGAAGCATATATAGCAGGCATGGCCAACATACAGCCTGCGGGCCAGATGTGGCCCGTGTAATGGATTTATGTGGCCCGCGATTAATCATTCAATATTAGCTACTCAAGTAAGAATAACGCCTAAAAAAACAAGATCAACAACTCGCTGTCCGGTTAGAGTTAACCCTCCATTACAAATCTCTTAAGTACGGCGTAGAACGTTATAAAGCATGATAATGTGAAAAATGTATCTGTAATCTCTATGTGCAATTTAGTCTCTACAGGGTGATACCACAATGAGATCTCGCACCACCTCAAAATCTTCCTAGGGCAGCCTCTGGTTCGACCCGTGAAAAAAGTTTTCTTTCCAATTCGGCCGGGGGCAAAAACTGTTGGCCACCCCTGATATATAGCATCTAAGCTGAATTACAATACAATTATTAAGGAGTTCAGTAAGGCTAAAAGCAGAAAATTTCTTTCTTTAATTTTTTTAAATATTAGTTAAAGAATATAGTTTGCATTTTTAGGAATAAAAATTTGACAGTTTCAACTGTTTTTTATTTTATAAAATCCGTCTTCTTGCGCCACCAGAGGGCCTCGCGAAATGTACCTTGTCCACGTCAAATTTAGGTCTTGCCCCGCCGCTGTCGATAGGTCGAAGTCTTATGTCTTGATGTAATACAATTGAAGGACTCCTTTGAAGAAGGTGCTAACTCTTTCTATATTTTGAGATAATTCGATTCGTAAGTTTGTTTAATCTTAAAATCGGAAATGCATGTTTATGATTTTGTTTTCCATTCCGTGTTATTAGCACACTTTTTGGCTACTAGTAACCGAAAATCTAACGCTACAAACTATCACTGTCTTCGGTAATAACAAGAATGTGAAACACACTACCAGATGATTGTGTGATAGTACTATATAACTGTAAAGAGTACTATTGGAATTGGCCTTGTGTTATGATAGCCCTCAGGTCAGTGATTGTAAGGCATTGTGATTATTTCATAACTGCACGTGATATTATTCAAAACTATTTATTATTTTTAATGGAGTGTACATAAGAATAGCAATTAAATTACCTAATATAATTTTTCCCCTAATGGTATTTCGATTATCACATTTCTAAAACTAGGAAAATATCTTATTTGTCAATAATTTCATGAAACGATTTCAGAAAGAAGTAATTAAGAAAATAGTAACAGTGAAACGAACAGACTGACATTTACAATACGAATTTTGAACAAACTCGTGAATAAGAATCACTAGTTTTTGATATCAAAAGTAAATAAAACTTATTATTTTTTAACAAATGACATTGTCAATTTCTTCATCAACGTCAACATTTAGTACTTCAGCCTGCCGGGAGTACTGAATAGAAATAATATGCATGTTATGTTTTTCGTTAGGGTAATGCATCAAAGAAACGAGATTCCACATTACTGTTAATATAATCTTCGAAACACTAGCCTCTTTTAACACTTTTGGGAGAAATATGTCCATCTTTCAGTTGTATTTGTAAATTTTCACTTCTGTTGCAACTGTTTGCAATTAATGTAGGGACAAAAACATCACCTTGCAAATTTGGACATTTCTTCCATTCAGTGTCTCAGAAAATGCACGGCGGGATTGCCTTTCTTAAACATAACTGCAAAAATATGATTAACAAAAAATATTTTAGTAATAAGTCAGTGCAGACAAATTACGAACACATGAAGAAATAGTCACCATCGCTTCTGCTTAAGTTTTATGTATTTCGTTAGGTAAATTTGCTTCTGGTGATTAGTCTCCCCTAAACCAGAACTTGTGAAATATTTCCTCATCTTGTTCTCCTATAAAAGACCAGCATTTTCGTGGCCAATTGCATAACTTTCTGATAGTCTTTGCAGGATAAGTCTTTTTAGTGAATGTTGAATATGTCCTTCCAGCATTTCTTCTCCTTTTGGCTTTCACGCTTTTCCAATTCTCTACGTTTTGTTTTCTTTACTTTGTTGGATTCTGCTTTTGGGGCATTTTCATGACTTCTGGCCTCATTTACAGAAAACTGTAAAATGGAATAATTTTCGTAAAAATTTCAAGAAAGTGCTAGTCCAAATATAATTTAGCTTCATAGTTCATAAAGACTTAACATTTCTCTTGTATATTCAATGCAACATTATGAATTTTGGTGTGAATAAAATTACGGAAGTTTTAACAATCAACTTCGAATACAACAAAATTGAAAAATTGATCAGTTAAGAAAATTTTCTTATCCAGTGTTCCGTAAACCTACCTGAGTATTCCACGAAAGAAAAGATTTTTAAAGTTTTTTTTTTTCATATTTATTCCCATTGCTATTCGGAGAAAATTTCATGTTTCTATTTTATTCAATATATTAAAGTTTATTAGTTTATTGCTTCATCGTTTTCTGAGAATAGTAACATGGAATTGCTTATCAATTTTGAATGTATTGATGCTAGTGCTTCGTGTAATCAAAAGTATATGCAGAGCCGGCCCTATCATAGGGCGAACGGAGCAGCCGCTCCAGGCGCAACGTTTTGGGGGCGCCTCTGTGTTAAAGAAAATTAAAGGGTATAAATTAGGGGCACCAAGGGGGCGCCATAGTAGGATCTCGCTCCATCCTAAAACTTGCCTCGGGCCGGCACTGAGTACATGAATGGTGTTTCGCGGCCTCAGAAAGGTTGAGAACCACTGAATTAGATATGCACCGAAGTAGGAAGAAATTTAGTGACAAACAACATGCTAACCAATAAGATAACAGGGTAATATTCAGGGGCGCCGCTAGCTGTTTGAACGCCCGTGTGCAATACCGATTATGCCGCCCCCTGTTTAACTACGATTACCTATGCTGAGCTTGCCAGAAAGGCTCTTTGCCGCCCCCTGCACGCCTTGCACGCCCGCTTACGGCGGCCCTGGTAATATTAAAACTGCACATTCTTACCTCATCGTGCTGCTATCTGACTTATCTTCGGCCCAATCAGAATAAGCTAAGCTATCGTCGTCACTAATATTACTCTCGTTATTGTCAAAGAAAAAGACGAATTTGTGTTCCACTATGTCGAATGATATTACTTGAGGCGGCCATCGTGGCTGAGGGTTTGCACTATCTATGAGAACACTTTCGCAACAGGTTTCGCAAGTGCATCGTACGTTTCAGCCCAATATGGAGATACATTCAAAAAATCGCAATGCCCAAACAAAGGTTTGAGGCTTAGCACTTTTTGTGTTCAAAAACATGAAATTTCGAAACAATGAGGGTTGGCACCTTATTTCAGGGAGGCCTTCAATTATTAAACAAAAAACGACTTATCCAAACAAAAACATCGATGCAAAAAATTGCGCCAAGTAAAAATTTATGACACTTTACACCAATGTTGTCCAACCGAAAATATTTAATATTTACTGGGCAAAAACCAAAAATAAAAATACACTGTGGGCCGCACATATTTATTTATAACAAAACATGCAAAATACTGTACAATTGTATATGTATTTTAATGTAAAACTTGCTTTTCAATTTTTTCACTTAATTTTTTAATATGAACTGGTATTTTTGATGATGTACAACAGTTGGTTTTTTAAGTTTTCATTGGTCAATCTATTACGACTTTTACATTTAACAATCTTCAATTTTGAGAAAAAAGATTCACAAAGTTAGGTGATTCCCATTGCAGCTGTAATGCTCATCGCCAGTTTTTTAGATTAGGGAATTTATCATTACAGACGTATTTTGTATAAAACTGTCATTGGCTTCAAACATATATTTCAATTCAGAAAATTACAAAAATGACTGGAGATCTATTAATTAAATCTATATACAAATTTGTAATAAGCAGTTTCAAGGTGAAAACAAATTGATCACAGTCTGTGATCAATTTGTTTTCACCTTGAAACTGCTTATTAAGTTCGTTTAATTTCATTGTGATATTTGTAAGGAAACATAAATTCAATATCCACTCTAGATCATATAATTCAGGAACATTCTAGTCATTTTCATTTATAAAAATTTGAATTTCTTCTCTCAAATTCTGAAATTTCTTTAGTCATTTTCCACGACTTAACCACCGAATTTTCGCGTATAAAAGCAAATCACTGTACTTAGATTCCAATTAGCCCCCACCAGTGGGCGAGTGGTCTCCGTTGCCGCTCATCGTAGTGGTGACCAGACCCTAAAGACTGGGAGGTTCGTCGTGGGTTCGCGCCACGGTCGGACAGGCTGGCTGCTTGGAGTTTTCCGGGTTTTCTCCTTGCCTATAACGACTGAATAGGAGGCCAGTTCCCCATAAAAGTCCTCCCGGAAGGCATTTATTTCCCGCGCGTACGTATGGCTGTTCGATACAGCCGGCTAATCGGTCGCCTAGCGATCATACACATACAAGTCTACTCGGAGAAAGAGCCTACAGTGAGCTGAAATCTCCATATAAACACCATCAAAGAAGATAGATAGATAGATAGATTCCAATTCTTGAAGATAATCTTGAAACTGACTCGTTCATATTAAATACTTGCGCGCACAAATTTTCATGGTGCAAAAAACAATGACAAATGAAAAGCTCCAAAGACATTAAAATTTTTCCATGCTTAAAAATTAATTTAACAGCTTCAATATTTTTTCCGATCATTGAAGCAGCGTCATCTGTAGTGATCCCAATTACATTTGCTAATTTCAATCCATGGCCATGCAAGATTTAATGACAGTTTCATATATATTTTTTCCGGTAATTGTGTCTTTTATACTCATAACATCGAGAAATTCTTTCGTCTCATTCATATCACTATCCACACCTCGAATAAAAATAGCAAGTTCAGCCATATTCTTAATATCTGTTGTTTCATCCAAAGCCAGTGAGAAATACAGAAACTTAGAAACCATGTTCAGAGTTGAACAAATTTCATTTGAAACGTTATCAGTTCTTCGCGCTACAGTTTGATGTCAGGCTGATTTGACTGAAAATCTTGACTTCCTCTAAAACAATTTCTTCGGCTGAAGCGATAATGCATTATTTGGTGTATTCATCATCCGAAAACGGTTTCAATTTTTTCTCAATAATTTGTGATATTCTCATGCTGGCATTAACGATGGCGTTTGATTGAACTGTCTGTTTATGAAATACGTTTTGTTTTGCAGTCAGACTTGTTTTAAGTATTTGTAATTTCATTTTTCGTTCGTCGCTAGTATATTTTTTAAATGGTCGTGTTTTAGTTCATAATGTCTTTTCAAATTGTATGATTTTAAAATGAAATTAAAATTTTAAATTGAAGTAGAGTCACGATAAATTAAACATATAGCTTTGTCTTTCATTTGAACAAAAAATTTCACTCAATCACATAAAATTACTCATAGTTTATTTGGTTCAGTTAAATTAAACTTGGACGATGCCTTCTGGGGGGTCTTTTTAGAGTATCTGGTTTTCCTATTCAGTCATTACAGACGTGGAGGAAACCCGGAAAACTCCACCTGATCAGCCCGTCCTGGCGAGGAGCGAACCCACGACCGAATTCCCAGTGTTCAGGGAACGGAACCGCTTGGTCACTGGTGGGCCTTATTTGGTTCAGTTTGTATTGGGTAACGTTTCACATACATAATAATACAACAAGAAAAGATATTATTGTGCAGTATTTAATTACATATTATATAATAGTCTATTATTTAAAATCTTACCGTTACTGTAAATGAAGAGTGGAGAAAACTGATTACAATGCAAGCAACCTCATTCAAAATTGAAAAAATCAAAATTACAAACTTGTTTGTTAAATTCATATCAATAAAGGGCAATTGATAGCAACAAAGACATGTCACGAACAATATGTGAAAGTATAATATTACATTAATACGTTCATAGATATTGTTCAGATGCTCAATGTATGCCCAATAAATCGAATGTTGAACACTATGTTGAACCCATGGACACAAGTAATAATGAACAGATATATTATTACATACTGAATTAATGACTATTATGATAGAACTGTTAACCACATACAAATACGTAGTTAAAAGCTTCTATTTCAGGCTGTGATCTTAGATAATATTATACGCTAGTCTTGGGTTTTATCGATTTATTTGATCAATAAATCTATTAGCTACCAAATATTAAAACACGTCAGAAATAATTTTCCAATATTTGAATGTTTGAAATTACAATGGATCATTGAAAGCGGAACTGTATGATACCAGAAATAAGCGTAATTTTAAGGAAAACAGCTTTGAAGAAGCTTTGAAACTATCGACGTCAGTGTTTTACATAAGCTTTATTTAAATTCCTTTCTACGATTACAATGAGTGAAAACGATTTACATAGTAATCTTTGTATGAGGTGATAAACAAGATATTAAAAGGCATGTGAAATAAATTTATATTTGAAAGACGATTTAATCTAAAATGAACAAAACGTTCAAAATTAGGCAGAACGGTCCCAAACTTTAATAAACTATCCCGATTTTTAAACTGTTTGTAAAATGTCCGTCTTTTGAAGTATTTCACAATAAAATCAAAAATAATTAATTTTTGTCACAGAAATCGCAAGTGAAATGTGAATTGCTTGTTGTTACACCGGAAAAATCGTAGTGTCTAATTATGTGAATGATTAATTATGTCAATTAAAAGAATTGACGGTTAAAACAAACAAAGCTACATTCGACGTCATAATTATTCATTGTCACCGTTGCTTAGATTATTTTGGGCGCGTTGCCTGGAAAAGTCGCTTTAAAACAACTGGTAAGAGTGCCAATGACGTGGTCCTTTTTAAATGAAACGGGCAAAGTTATTGGTTTGCTTATCTAGTTGTATTAATGGTATTAATTTACCAGATATTAATGCCGCTTTGCCATGTGACCTTTCGCGAGATACCTCGTGAAGGATCACATGGAACCATAATGGCGAAGGGCAAAGCCATTATGGTTCCATTAACTGTTTGCTCGTACAAAGAGTCAACAAGTTTGGGGTGTGGCAAATCCCTTATTTAGAGTTATCTTACCAAATACGAGAAAAGTTTTGATAAAAAAAATGTATGATAAAAAAATTTTATTCAAAATTTCATTAGCCTACTAAGCTATTATGTTCTATTTTATATACAACAGAGGAAAAGTATGACGATCGGTAAAAAAGTGATCCCCAAGATTAATATTTTTATATTTTTATACTCAGGGCATCTTGAAACGTCGAGAATCGCAAAAAAATCGGGATTTTTTTCTGTTTGTACGGATGATTGTGCGTGTGGAGGGCACGATTTTGATCTCCTCTTTGAACTGAATAAAAACTTGATGATAAGAATTGCCAAGTGCCTGAAAATAAATACGATAATTATTTGTGTTTGAATTACTACTAAAAAAAATGTGTTGAAATTTTATTCAAAATTTCATTAGCCTACTAAGCTATTGTGTTCTATTTTATATACAACAGAGGAAAAGTATGACGATCGGTAAAAAAGTGATCCCCAAGATCAATATTTTTATATTTTTATACTCAGGGCATCTTGAAACGTCGAGAATCGCAAAAAAATCGGGATTTTTTTCTGTTTGTACGGATGATTGTGCGTGTGGAGGGCACGATTTTGATCTCCTCTTTGAACTGAATAAAAACTTGATGATAAGAATTGCCAAGTGCCTGAAAATAAATACGATAATTATTTGTGTTTGAATTACTACTAAAAAAAATGTGTTGAAATTTTATTCAAAATTTCATTAGCCTACTAAGCTATTGTGTTCTATTTTATATACAACAGAGGAAAAGTATGACGATCGGTAAAAAAGTGATCCCCAAGATCAATATTTTTATATTTTTATACTCAGGGCATCTTGAAACGTCGAGAATCGCAAAAAAATCGGGATTTTTTTCTGTTTGTACGGATGATTGTGCGTGTGGAGGGCACGATTTTGATCCCCTCTTTGAACTGAATAAAAACTTGATGATAAGAATTGCCAAGTGCCTGAAAATAAATACGATAATTATTTGTGTTTGAATTACTACTAAAAAAAATGTGTTGAAATTTTATTCAAAATTTCATTAGCCTACTAAGCTATTGTGTTCTATTTTATATACAACAGAGGAAAAGTATGACGATCGGTAAAAAAGTGATCCCCAAGATCAATATTTTTATATTTTTATACTCAGGGCATCTTGAAACGTCGAGAATCGCAAAAAAATCGGGATTTTTTTCTGTTTGTACGGATGATTGTGCGTGTGGAGGGCACGATTTTGATCCCCTCTTTGAACTGAATAAAAACTTGATGATAAGAATTGCCAAGTGCCTGAAAATAAATACGATAATTATTTGTGTTTGAATTACTACTAAAAAAAATGTGTTGAAATTTTATTCAAAATTTCATTAGCCTACTAAGCTATTGTGTTCTATTTTATATACAACAGAGGAAAAGTATGACGATCGGTAAAAAAGTGATCCCCAAGATCAATATTTTTATATTTTTATACTCAGGGCATCTTGAAACGTCGAGAATCGCAAAAAAATCGGGATTTTTTTCTGTTTGTACGGATGATTGTGCGTGTGGAGGGCACGA
>NW_019384628.1:507293-518078 GCF_000671375.1 Centruroides sculpturatus
CAAAAAAATATACGTATTTTGGAAATGTTGAGTCGAATTAGTCTAGAATCGATTAATTTTATGAAAGAAAACCTTTCAAACAGCCGTAGTCCGTAAACTATGATTCCTACAAAATTGATTCATAAAGAACGGAACGTATCTACCGTCTTATAGGGGGATCTACTGTATACAGAAACAGAGTTGTCGATTTTCGGGGATTGATTTTTCCGCCTCCAAAACACCTGAAGTAATTTCGAATATCAGGTTCGAAAGATAACTGTTTTCTTACGTAGTGTGCAAAATTTCAAGTTTATATAAACCGGATGCCGAAATATAAGCAATCGAAGAGTGCAAAAATCACCCCCAAAAAAACTGTTTTTATCTTTTTATTCATCGGCACTGCAGACGGTCACAGAGAAAAAACTTTTGGGTCTAGAAGCTCAAATTTTAAACTTAAGCCTTTCTCGTTATCAGTGAGGTGCTGGCCAAACTTTCGGGTCGATAGTTCAAAGTTCACTGGGTTTTCCATAGAGCTAATTTAGTTTTACGGCTTAATTTTATGCTTATAAAGATATAATTGCATGGAAACAAATGAAGTTTATTCAAAATGTTACTCGGAATTACAAAAGCTCAAATACTAGCCCAAAAAGTGTACTTTTCTGCAATTCTCTTATGTTTTGTTCTAATAATTTTACTCGAAAATGTTTTTTAAATATAAAATAAACTGAGAGTATTTGATTAAAAATATTTTAATTTAATTGTTCTTTATAAATATGTAAAAATAAATAAATATATGATGGATTTGTAGGTCTGGAAGTGGATTAGTATACGTAAGGCACTTCTGAAAAATTAAAAAAATGGTATGAGAAAATATATTTACAAGTTTATAATTAGAGAAAATTTTATAGAAAGTAACCTACCTGCGCTTTCATCGAACACTACTGGTGACTGGTAATTTTGTTGTCCCGATGTTTGAGGCAAGAAGCTTTGTTGTTGGGTTGACGTTTGAGGCAAAAACCCCTGTTGTTGAGCCGTAATTTGAGGCAAGAATCCTTGTTGTTGAGACAGAAAGCTTAACTGTTGTGCTAAAGGCTGTGACGTGTAACCTTGTTGCAATGATAGTTTAGATTGTTGTATTGGAGAATATACTCCTCTTTTTAAACACGTCTGTAAAATATATTGGTTTATTAATTTTTCTTAAGATTTTAAACTGTTAACAGTTAATTTTGCAAATAAAATTACCTCGAACACTCGAGGGAGAGAAGAATCTTTATCACGTCTCATGCGGTAAGCCAAACAGCAACGAAACATAAAATTTTCCTAAAAATATAATAATTATTTTTTATGGACATCATAATATAATATTTATTTTATAATATTTAATAGAAAATACCTTTTCGTTAGCTTCCTTACAGACGAATTTAGACATTTCTTTAGTGCTTCCGACGTGTCTTCTCAAAGGACGAGCGCATGCATCGAAGTAATTAAATAACTACGGAAAAAATTTTTAAAAAATGTAGTTTATTTATAGAAAATATTATATTCCGTTAAATGAATAATATATTAACCTTAGATTTTCCATTTTCAGTCATGCATTTCCTTATGTCATCCTGATTTTTTGATGCTGCAAATAATTAGTTCGGTAAGAAAAACTAAAATCTTCCAGGTAATTTAATGTAAATTTATATATTTCATACTCATTTTAAACATTATTACTAAGTTAAAATGTAGATTCTTATATAAGGAAGATTAAAACTGAAAATGAAACTTACCACAATATTTATCGACAATGTCGAATGCATCTAAACTCACTCCATCTTGTACGAACACAAAAGCGATGAAGAAAATTAATAGAAGTTTCATTTTCTTTGCTTTCACTTTCTGTTATCATCGACAACACTAAATTGTGTATATATAGAGATAGAAAATATATGTGGGAAGAGAATCGCCTACTCTCTTCAACTGTAACAAGGTAACAAACTCCCATTGATGTAACACTGATAACCTATTTTTTTAATTACCATCGAAACTTTATTCGACGAAATAATTTAAAGTTAATCATATTTTTAATAATATTTACTTAATTTGTATATTATATTTTAATAATATGGTTATATGTTAACTTATTTTGTGGTTTTTTACAGTTAGAACCGTGCGTATTATAACGTTAATTATACAGGTCATTGGGTCAGGCGATACATTAAAGACTAGTTCAATGTCTTCTGATAATTAGTTTAAACGTAACTTTGCCCTTTTTTAATTTAAATGATGTAAAAGAGAAGAAACAACTGAATAAAATTTTTATTTATTTTTTTAATTAATTATTACAATTTTTAAGAATTTTCTTTATCAAAAATCATCTGGAATTTGCTGAATAAAGAAAAGGAATTAGTCTTCTTTACTATCAAATTGCTGAGGCATTCCTATAAATATATTTATAGGATATACGCATATAATGTATGCTTGAAGCATTGTATCAATTATTATTATTATTATTCTATAGATAAAGACATACTTTAAAAATTTTAAAGTTACTTACATCACAAATTGAATGAATATCGTTCAATTTAGCAAGTTCATCAAAGCAATTTTCGAATTCTTTCCCTTCCTGTCGATTTTAAATTAAATCCTTATTAATATAAGTTGCAAACTTTTATATTTTTTTTAGTTTTTAAATGTCTTAAGTTAATCTTATAGAATTTAAGAATAATTTTTAAAGGATGAAACATATCTTAATAATTAGAATAATATTGTTAGGATATATTCCTATGACCTAAATCTATGATCTGAAGTTTGTTTATTTATATTTAATCAAAGACTTAGAGTCATTTATGCAAATTATGAAGTAGATTTTATACCTTTGTATCTATATTATCGCATATGTATGCATGATATTGGTCTTCGTCCAAAGTGTTTTTAAAAACACCGAAACAGTTCTTGGCTATAGCATAAATGTCCTGAAAAACAATTATACGCATAAAATTTTACTAAATAACTTACATTTTATAAGTTGTTTTTAGCATTTAATTATATTATAACCGGACACTGTCATAAGGCAACCAATAGGATAATTTAGGTACGGTCTCACCTTTACTGACCCCTCAAAAACACTTTATTAAAATTTTATTATTTAAAAAATATAATTTTTTTAACTTAATCTGTTTTAACATACAGAAGACCTAAAAAAACATAAGTGGTCGGGCATCTTTACCTCCAAACAGTACCTTACCTCACTTTGTTCTCCGAAACATTCGCGAAGTTCATGTATAGACTTTTCTCCCACACCTGTTTAAATATAACGAATTTTATCACGACACAAACATATTTATAAGAAAATATATTGTAATTTACTTACTGCAATACTTTCTAGTCAGTGTCGATGTTCCTAACACAGGATATAATACTGAAAAGTACATGCAGAAGGCAGTTGCGATTTTCATTGTTGTCGCTTCGGGTATTAGAATGGTAAATGAAGAATATTTCCTTTACTTCTTTATGTCTATACAGAGGTTATTTATTCAATATTGTTGTTTAAAACAAAGAAAACATTACGATTTCTACATTAAATCAAAATATCCTCGTTTTTCCTCCCTTTGTTTATATTAAATGCCTTATATAATATTTTTTGTATGGCTTTACATAACTATTTTAGATTTTTTTCCTGTTTGATAAAAATTAACGATTACTTTTGCATATTAGGAATTTTTGGGGCATGCTTGGTACATTTTGCCCATACATTTAGTGTATTGTAATGTATTATCTTATAATATAATCGAGGTGGGTTGATAATAATAATAATAAGTGCAGAGCCCAAACGGTTAGGAGTTGAAAATTGAAATTTGTTACTCAGTTAGGGTACGTCATGAGAATGTACACTAAGAAGGGATTTTTTGGAAATCCCCCCGCGGGGGAGTGGGAGAAGGTTAAGGATTATCTTGAAGAACTGGGCTTCTACTGCGCACTATTTTAGATGCGGTTTTTTGCGTTTTTGTGGGAAATCGAACATATTTTTAGCCCCATCTAAAAATTCTCTAATTAGTCTTAGAAGAGGAGAGACCTAATTCGTACCCAAAGGGCAAAATCGGCTATATAACTATAAATGTTATCTTACGTAAGGGTTTATGACATCGAATGAACAATCTAACACATTTTAATTCTTTATTCCTCTACTGTACACAATTTAGAGAATTTTAAAAATGTATTAGATTGGACACTCAGTGTGATAAATATAATATAACAGAAGGGTTATAAGTACAAAATAATCTAATAATCTTAATCTTTGCTGTTGTTATTTTTTCCCGGGCAACTCCGGCCTCATCTGCTAGTATTATTAATATGGCTGTTAAGCAAAATCAAAATCGAGCGAAAATAATTTAATTTAACTTTAAATAATTCGCTAAAAATTATATAATTATGTCGTGCGATAACTATATATTTTTCATTTCATTTATGATAAATTTTAGTTATAATAATTTTAAAAAAACCATAAATAATCACCAATTTAATCTTTTAGATTAAAAAAATCGAAAATACTAATAAATGTGTCACAGATATTATTTTTAAATCAAACAATTAAATTCAAATTTAATTTAAATTTAAAACAGTAAAAAAATTAAAATTTTAAACTTTAATAATAAATTTAGAAAATCTTTTTTATTTATTCGAAATTTTTTAACGTAAACTTATTATTTTATTGTTATTTAAAAAGTCATATTTTTCTCTAAAATACAAAATATAATTAATTTGAAGAACATAATTCAGTGTTGCAGAATCTTTCCTTCTATAGCAAATTTCGAAGGTCGTGTGCAAATAAGCGTTCACTTTATGCAATTTTTTTATTATTTATCTCATTTTCTCTCATGTACTGAATGTAAAATAAATATTAGAACAATTAATATCAATTTTTATTGTATATTTAGCAATTTTTTAAAGATTTCTTATAGTTACATTAATATTAGTTACCTTTTAAACTTTGCACAATCATTATCATTTTTATTTTCATCATTAGTAATCAACCGTTCAGTCTTCGCTGAGTCGTAAGTTATTGTTAATATTTTAAGTTATTATTTTTATCTATTATCTAATTTGGCTGCAAATTTCAAATTGTAGACTTTATATACCTTGTAATATTGTTGAGTTCTTATAATCCGCATTATTCTTCTGTCTTTTAATTATATTCTACGAGAATTTTTTCCTTTTGTGCTATTTATAATGCCTAATATTAGGATCTTAATTAATCTTTCAGCAATAATAATTCCTCAAATTATGAGCAAATATATATTCAATATATATAATAAATGTCGAAAATTCCAGAATTTAACTTTGTAAGCATTAGAAATCTGTCGAGATTACAAATTTATTTGATGTATAAGTTTATACAACTCAAAAAATGAATTTTTGTATACAGTGAAACTTGTGTTAACCGGAATAGCACGGTTTCGAATATTTTCTTTTTCGGTTTGGCAAGTTTTCGTTTTGAACAGGTTTATTTTAACTTCAAAAATCGTTCTGTTCCGAAGAATTTGCCTGCTTAGGTAGGTTATCATTTTATTTAGATTCCTTTTTGGACAGGTTTTGTACGGTATAGATGATTTAATTGTAACTTTGAAATGACATTAGAGAGATTTTTCTTATTTA
Source organism: Centruroides sculpturatus (assembly GCF_000671375.1). Taxonomy (NCBI): domain Eukaryota; kingdom Metazoa; phylum Arthropoda; class Arachnida; order Scorpiones; family Buthidae; genus Centruroides; species Centruroides sculpturatus. The sequence continues at coordinate 512,910 of NW_019384628.1, forward strand.
ACCCAGTGGGAGTTATATCTATTTTCTATAGTCTGTGGATTTATTTATATTCTACTGCAAGTGGAATGTAGCCTACTTCATATTTTCTCAGACTTATCTACATTGTGGCCATTTGGATGAGTTATATCAATGAACACAGCTATTTTTGTCCTTTAAATTATGGAATACTAAATCAGGTTTGTTTGCTGGAACAATTTTATCAGTTTGTATTGGCAGGTCATATTAGAGCCTATGGTGTTGTTTTCAAGTAGTAGTTTAGATTCATAGTCCTAATATAGAGTTTTATTTTCAGATTCAATTAGTTTATATTTCTGGGCTATTGCTTGGTGAATTATGTTTACTGTTATATTACGCTTCCGTAGGTACACAGTGTAAGCTGTACTTCAAATTTAGCTTACACAGTGTAAGCTAAATTTGAACATCCAGATATTAAATGATTCATTGCAGCATTTTTCAATCTTTTTAAGCCCAAAGACCAGTGAAATGTCTGCAAAAATTCTCCGGACCAAATTATGTAGGCCTAACTTTTTTAAATTTTTGTGAGTATTACCAACATTTGATACATAATGTGCCATTTTTAACATAATAAATCAAAAAGCATGTTTTGGATACATATAGAAACATATTTAATTAAATTGGAAGTAAACTATAAAAAGTAAATTATCATACATAATTTCAAGTCTTTACCAATTTAAGTCTGCCTGAGGACCACTTACTTGTCCATCATCTCGGACCATAGACTAATTCAGCTTTTCTACTACACTTTTTGTTTCTTGCAGCCACTTGATCTTAGCATATATGATGCCTTCAGTTTATCCAAACAGAAATCCATCTCGAAGCTAATGATGCATCTTTATTAGCATTTGAGAAAGAAGGGGAAATCTTCCATGAAGGGGCTTCTATATAGTTAACCTATCATTAATTAATGTTAATGATAGCTGAGAGTTCGTTTATTTTTGCTAGGGTCAAAGGAAGTTTCTGATCACATTGAGCTATTGCATTATGAAGTTTAGATATTTCAGATTTGGCGATAAAGAACTCTTATTACAGTATTATTACTTGTATTCTTAAAAATAAATATATTGATATTATATTAGAATCTATATTATATTTGTTGTATACTGACTATTGCCATATACAATATACTGCATTAAATCGATAATGGATCAACATATCTAACATTCTTTTTGAAGCATACGGAAAATACGGCTGAGTTCGTGGCGTGCAAAAGAAAAAGAAAAATATTAATTGGATTCAACAGTTTTCAGTCGCTGGCAGAAATCGTGGGGCAAATATTCCATGTTTAGATGACATAGCTATTACTCAATGAACCGGGAGATCGCATTTGGATTCTTTCTAGGGTTCCCAAAGCAAAGAGCCCAAACTCTCCATCATCTCAGCAAAATGACTATTATTATATTAATTATAATGTCTACATAGCAAGATCAAAAACTTAGAAAAATTTTGTTTCTAGTTACTATTAAAACTATAAAAAAATTTCAATATTAATATTTTATATTATTTTGACAATAACAAATGTAGTGCATGCAGTGAATTAATATAATCATGAATATTATTTAATTCATAATTTATTAATATGATAAATCATATTCAGTATAAAAGTAACATAAAGGAAAACATTTTTCCATATTATACTCTCTTCATAAGTTAATTTTATCGCATACTTTATGTTTTGGCGAAAATTAGTTTTAATATTCGTTCAAAACACGTACAATATTATAGAGTAGTTGCATTTTTAGGAAGAAACATTAAAATTTTTAGTGAAATACAAGAGGCCCAAAAGTCAGTTAACGTAGCAATTTTTTAACATCTGCATATTCATAATTGTAACTGTAACTGGCATATTATTATTTTATTATTACTCAATTAACAGCACCTATGTAAAGGAATATGTAATTCGGAGTCTTGAAGCACTCTGTATTTCCTTTCCAAACAGCCAGAAATGAATGTAACCACCAATTTAATTAATATATTTAAATAATTAATTTAATTTACTGTGTAGTATTTATAACAGTACATACATCAGGTACTGTTTTACACCACTAGATTTAATTCCCAGACTCCTTTGTATAATAATACAAAATAAAAATAAATTACAAATACCTTGAATAAAAGTATTAGTAGGAATCAATATTTTTCTGTGGTTAAAAATAAATCAAAAATCAAATTTTGTGCTTCATATTAATAAAATTTAAAGACAACTTATAATAATAATTGATATATTTTTATTATATTTATTTTTATCAATTATTGTTGCATTTTTAAATATAATAAAAACAAATTTGTCCACCGACATTCGAATGATTCTTAGTAATTCATCGATCCTCCAAATAAATCGATTGGCTCTTTGGGATCCTAGCAACCGTATGAAGAACCCCTGCCTACATCACATAATTATGAAAAGTGCTTGAGACATTAAAAATTGGTAAAGGTTTGTTTCTACATAATCATTTTCTAAAATTATTATTTTAATCGATTGCAGGGTATGGCCGAAAATTTCGGACAAGAACCGTTACTTTTTAAAAATTCTTTCGCTTTGTGAGCATTAAGAAGGTTTTACTTTGCAAGACCGCCCACCAGTGTCCGAGTGCATAAAATCACTGAACACTGATAGCTAGCAAGTCGTGGATTTGCCTCGTCAATGGGCTGGCCACATGCAGTTTTCAGAGTTTACTTTCCGTTAATAATACTTAAATAGGAGCCAGTTTCCCATAGAAAGTCCTCCCGAGAAGCATCCTCCCTCGGCAGATCGCCCACGTGTCTCCTTGCCATATTCAAGGCCCACAATAAGGAGGCACGACGTATCGGGACAGACCAACCCCCAAAAAATTCTTGGAGTTTTCGACTGATCCGGATTCTATTCTGATTGCCCTAGAGTTGCCATCTTAACCGCTCAGCTATCTGCCCCAGTAAAAGAAGTGACCAAAATTTTCTTCCTGAAATTCGAATCCGAGCGTACAGTCTGTTCGGCCATTAGGCCTTCAAAATTTTAAGGCATTAAAAAGTTTCAAATTAGATTAGTGCCGTTTTATTAAAATTTACTTTATATACATGAAAATAATTCTTATTATTTAATTATAATTCTTATTTAAAAATAATTCGTTTTTGCATATATCTACGCAAAATTATTATTTATAGAATAATTTTTTGCAGGTGCAGTAGTATTACTATAAGTATGACATATTCGTTCTTTCTTCATCACTCCACTTATTTCGATCATCGAAGAAAATACAGAATACAAGGCACTTCCCACCTGTAAATATTTATATTAGTCAATCAAGACGTTTGTATATTTTCTAGACCAGGCATAGCCAACAAGTCGCTTGCGATCGACCGGTAGATTGCAGCATCAATTTTAGTCTATTGAGAATACTATGGCCTTTTAAAACACGAAAAATATTTGTAATTTCTACGAGAATATAAATTCCAAATTTTCCACCACAAAATTTTAAAACCGTCGCTTGGGTTATACAATAAGTACTGTGCTGAATTCTGTGTGGTTATCTAATTGGGACTATGTGAAAAGAACACGTGCAGAACAGGTAGCCTATACGAGGAAATGGAACGCGCTGTTTGGTCGTATCTAGATTATGTTGTTATTTTATAAATTGGTTTTTTGTGCCCAAAAGAATTTCAGTTATGTGCGAAAAAGTGTACTAAAGCGAAATTCATAATTTGTACTGTATGAGGAATGAAAATAAAATTGTTTTATATATGGAGAAAGATAAATGCTGCTGTTTATTTAATCTTTGGAGCCTTTATCAAAAACAGTTTATCTTCAGAGTCAATTAGTGTATAATAAATTATGCTTTGTAGCATAATTTTGTAAGAGTGAATCAATAAACTTTATGTAAAAGAATAAAAATATGATGGTATAATCATCGGTAGCCTTACTTTTGAAAGCCGATCACAACACACTAAATTGGCCAAGCCTGACATAGACAATTGACATTTAGATTACTCACCCTCATCATAAAATCTCTTTTAACATATAAGAAATCTGCCATAGATAATCCAATGGGGATTCCTCTGAATCTTTTCATAAATCCAATAATCTATAAAAATCCAATAGTATAGTATTTCCTAGAGTAAGAATGGAGCCGATTTGCTAGATTTTGAACATGTATCACACCATCGTAGCTTCGTTGCTTAGCTACGACCACAATGAGCAATTAATTAAAAAAACAGAACATCAACTTTGAAAGAACAGAACACAGTAGAGCATCGATTATCCGACTCAATTGGGGGCTGGTAAACGAGATGCTTAACAGTTTAAAATCTCTTGGGTGTAATATGAGTATTAAGGTGCACTATTTACACGGTCACTTAGACCGTTTTCCTGAAAATTTAGGAGACACCAGTGAAGAAAAAGGTGAAAGATTTCACTAATTATTAAAAGGATATTAAAACTATGGAGGACCGCTACCAAGGAAGTTGGGATACGCATATGATGGCAGATTACTGCTGGAGTTTAAAAAGTGATTGCTCCAAAATACATTCACGAAAGTCGCGGAAAAGAAGCTTCCTCAATAAAACTGTTTAGTGTTATTGATGACTTTTTTGTCTATCTTTGTATAGAATAATATTTGCATAATATAATAATAAAAATTCCGAGTTTAGTTTTTTCACTTGATCCATGGATTTAACTTAAGATATTGAAACATATATTTCGCTAAAATGCTATATCTTAAAAATTAGAGCTCCTAGGCAAAAACTAATGCCGTATTTGAATTCAGGACATCACATTTATATGAAATCAGCTCAAAATACCTGGGCACCAAAACCACTGTTGACCTGTGTTATAAGTTTGAAATATTTATTTTTAATTTAATGACTGATGATGAATTTTCCTTCGACTAAGAAACATCGGCTCCGTTCTTAACCGGAAAAGACTGTAATAATTTATAATTTAATACAGCCAAACCTCCGAATAACGGTCATTTTTTAGTTCTCTTCAGTGGCCTCTGTTCAAAGGTTTGACTGTACTATTAAAAAAATGAAAGAAAAATACCTTGAATCTAAAATAGGGATGCAAACGGTTAGATGAAAATCGTCCGATCGATATAAAATTATCGTAAACCTGGAAAAGAATGTGTTATTTTTGATTTTATTGCTTTTATATTAATATAATAATATTACTTATTTTTA